>NC_143563.1:74731730-74881923 GCF_054136105.1 Typopeltis vanoorti | reverse complement strand
TCTTGCACGTTCTCACCAGCAAATCATGAAATGGCGAGAATGTATAGGAAGTGAGGTTTGAAAATATATAGAATATATTTAATGACAGAAAAGAGCTCTAGGGAAAAAAACATTGATTTAACAGAGAAAGAATACAGGAGTTTGGAGAGGTTGTTGCTCTGAACAAGTCTGTATTGTGGGAGTGTAGTTGCCAGGGTGCAAGGTAGTAGGGATGTCTTGTGAAGACTGCCATTTGAGTGATGGGAAGTTGGTTTTATATATTAATAAAGAATGGAAACTGGGAGTACAATAATATTGTAGATAGTGACTAATGAAAGTATTGGCAGCACAACAGCTTTGCTAAGTGATGATGGCAGTATCAGGAATAAGGGAAAGAAGTTTGTCCTTGAAACTAAATCTGTCTGAAGAGTATTAGCTAAACATGGTTGATAGAAGACGAACAGGACTAGAAGTTGAAGGGTATATTTCAGATATCAGTGTTTTTGTCTCTTTCTTAAATTATGATTTATAGCACCTCCATAGCACAATTGGAAGAACAATTGTACATTGTACCCTTTGATTGGAAAAGGCCTAAGTTTGATTCTCGTCGTGACAGGAGGAATCTTTATATGGACTTTCTCAATTGAAGGTGAGTTAGTCAATCTCATACGGAGGTATCAGGTTTTTTCTTCTGGAAACTCTGGTTTTTCATCCTGCATACAGACAAATCGGCCCTTCAGAACACACGGAATTTACAGACAAAAAATACTAGTTGTGGTGGTGATGGGCTGTAGATGGTGTTGATGTAGATGATTTGGTAGTAGAGGTTCAGTAGTAGTGGAAAATGGAGAGTTGTACAGTAGGTGCCCTCCTTTGATGAGTTTCCGGACTCCTTGGAGGTGTCATGAATAATAATAATAACGATTTCAATTACCAGCTAGTAGCTTACTTCTGTACTACCTAACTTTCAAACATGAATCACTTCAAATACATAGAGTTTCTACATGGTCTCTGAGGAAAAGCCCACAAGATTGAAATAGTGCTAATCACTAGAAAATCTTTTTAATCAGAGGTAAAAGATCTGTTTAATGTAGAATGTGTCAATTAACAATACTGGTTTTCAGAAGTACTTAAGTGTCAGGCAAAAATCAGATTAAGTACAACTATATCAAGTACTGCTATCTAATATTCTTCTAAGCTATAGTGTTGACTTTAATAAATTAATAAGCCAAACAAGACAGGGAGATGCATATTCATTTTCAATTATTTGCACATTTTTTTTTTTAAATGTATATTGCTTGCTGTATTTCTACCAACTTATCCTGATGATTTTTTTTAAAATTTTCAGTTTAGTTGTTGGGTGGATGCTGTCATTTTTGTGTTTAGTTTAGAAAACGAAGCTTCCTTCAATGCTGTATATAATTATTACACCAAAATGTGCCGTTATCGCAGTGCAGGGGAAGTTCCTCTGATTTTAGTAGGAACCCAAGGTAAGATCAGACTATCTAATTGATTTTTTTTTTTTTTTTCATCCAAAAATTCATTTTTATAATTCATTTTACTACTTTACTTAAAATCTTTAGTTAAGCAGTCTTTTTTTAATGTAAATCTTATTGATGGAGAGTTGCAAGTATATTTATTGCCATGGATGGCCTGTGGTTTAGATAATCTGGCACCCCTTTTCTGAATCAAATGTGGTATTTTTTAAGTCATATTTAGTATCCAGTAAACAAAGTGTTGGTGTTCTCTAACCAAGCAGTGAAAATAGTCTACCACCTGAATATCCATTCTCAAGTAGGATTCAAACCTACAACTTGTTGGTTGGAGATACTGTCCACTCATCCAACCACTGCTGGCAAGTTTATTATGCAGTTTTTGATTACAATAAAATATTTAAGATTGCGGATTGGAAATATTATTATTATTCAGAGAGACCTCCGGGAATCAAGGACTCATTAAGGGAGGCCACACACACACACACCAGCTTGTCTTACTTGTTCTTGAATTCATTTGCACTGTTTGCACACATAACATCCAATGGGAATCCATTCCAGTCGCACACCACTCTATGAGAGAAAAATCTTGATCTCACTCCCCTTCTTGGTGGCATTCATTCTCAGCTTCCAAGGATGCCCTCTCGTTCTTTCCCCAACCTGCATAAAATAAAATGAAAAATTCCATCAACTGAAATCCTGTATGACTCTTTCAGAAGTTTGTAAGTCTCAATCATATAGCTTCTCTTTCTCCTGTTTGCTAGTATCTGCAGTCTACAAATTCTCAGTCTGTCTTCATAATCAGTATTTCACAAACCTGATATAATTTTTAACACCTTCCTTGGCGCGCACACACACTCTCTCTCTCCACTTCATCAGAATCATAACAGAAACCAGATCTGCACACAGTAGTCCAAGTGAAGCTTATCAAAGCCTTGTAAAGATGCAAAATGAGATTCTTATCTTTACATGTCAAAGTTTGGTTCAGCATTGCGATTATCTTTTCAGTTGTATTTGCAATCTTTAGTACATAGTCCAGGTCTGTATGGCAAATGTTTGATGAATGAAGACCAAACAAGGTGCAGTAGTAAGCCTTGAGTGTCTTATTATACTCAGTAAGGATAGGTACATATCATTTCCAAAGTCTCCTTGAATTTCCTTATAAAAACAGTTTTGTCAATTTAAGGCATTTGTTTTTTGCCACAGTCCTTAGATAGTTGAGATTAGTGGTTTGAAAGGCCTTCACTTGTGTTGTCTTTTCTTTTCAACATCTTTGAAAGGTTCCAACAGGCAGATCTCTCTCTCTCTCTCTCTGTGTATGTGTGTGTGTGTAACATCCTTTTTGTCCAGCATAGGAAATGCCACAAATGCAACAAGTCTTGTTGGAAGTTTTTCCACTTCGTTATACTATAAATTAAAGATACCAAGAAATTATATTCTTGGTTTAATGCTTAATCCAAGTATAAGCAAACAAAGTTTGCACCTTAATCAGGACAGGGCAACTTGTATATAGGAGCTAATGACTTCACATCGCTTGCTTTAGTATCCCATAATGCAAAGCACATATCCTTGTGAGTATGTATAATGCTATGCATTATGGGAAAGGTCACTACTCAGACTGGTTTCGATCTTTATCGAGGTCTCGTCAGTGGGAGTCAGACCCAGAGGTGATATTGAGGTTGGAATAATGCAGAAGTCATATGACTTCTGCATTAAAATACTTCAGGCACAAACTTTGTTTGCTTATGCTTGGATAAAGGATTAACCAAGAACATAATTTCTCGGTATCTTTAATTTATAGCATAACCAAGTGGAAAAACTTCCAACAACTATCTCTAATCCAGAGTATTTTAATAATAACGTATGGCACCTTTTGGCTACTCATATATGACTTTTGCATTTCTTCAACCTTAGTATCACCTCTGGGTCTGGCTCCCACTTATGAGACCTCAGGGTCAAAACTGGTCTGGATAGTGACCCTTCCCATAATGCATGGCATTATACATGTCAGTAAGGATATGTGCTTTGCATTATCAGATACTAAGGTCCTGAAAATACTTCAGGTGCAAACTTTGTTTGCTTACACTTGGATAAAGGATTAAACCAAGAATAGAATTTCTTGGTATCTTTAATTTATAACAACGAGTCTTGTATATCTCTCTCCATTTTCTTTATGGGTGAATGAGGGGATTTTGGATGCTGTAAAAACCTGGATATCTTGAAAAAGTGACTTAAAAGACACTGTTTCTAGGTGGGAAAATCATGTGAGAGAACTCTGCTACCTCCTGTCTAACTCACTTCAAAATAATTACCTTAGATAGCTTTAACACTGAGTCCAAGAATTAGATTTTTAGCAGCATCAGTGCATTTAATTATAAATATAATAGCCATTCTGCTTTCGATCTAGGATGTAGCTATGTATGTCAAAGTTTTAGTTTGACAGATTCATCAGTAATTTAAGCAGATACTTATAACAATAAGTTATTGCTATATCAGCAAGAAATTAACACATATTCAGAATTCATCAGTTTTATAGCCTTTTCACACTATAGGAGACACCGTATGTTATAACTTCTGAAACTTTTTGACCAAAGCTCCATAAGAACAATGCTGTTTTAATGGAAATTCATTATAACAAACTGTATTTTGCTTTCTAAATTATTATTACTATGTCACACCTCTGTGGAGTTGCAGGACTCTTTGCAAGAAGCCACACTACATTACAGTATTTTTGTCTTTAATTGTGTGTGTGTGTTTTTTCTGGCCTGTTTGACATTTAACTGCATATACTTAACTGTGCCTTCTGCTAATGTATTAATGTGTGATATTTTAGAGTCTAGCCATACAGACTGATAAGATCCCATTTATAATTTAAAACAAACATTTTCAAAAATCTTTCTAAAGGAAAGAGTGAGAGAGTTAAGATAATGAGTCTGTTGCCATGGTAATGACAGAGTAGAGCTGAGAAGGAGGGCCACAATAGCAAATGACTCAGTGTGTAGATTATGCAGGAGGAGTGGTGCTGTGTTGAGTTTGTGGATGTTTGGAGTGGGTTTGACAGGCAATTGGACTTGTACAAGGATGGTTTGCATCTGAATGGATTTGGTGTTGACTGGAAAAAGTGTTATTGAATGAAGTGAAAGTGGACAAAATCAGGGAAACTAGAACTTTTTTTTTAGGGGGGGGGAGGAGTTGAGTGGATATGCAGATATCAGTGAGGCAGTTGAATGTAAGAATGTATAATATGCCTAAGTTAGTACCACTGGTAACAAGCCAGAATGGGATAGTTAGTATAAAGTGCTAGGATAGCGGTGGGCCTAAGGGGCTTTTGCACTTTATGTACACTAATCCCAGGAGCATTTGGAACAAGCAGCAGGAATTTTTGGCATTGGTTGGCTCATCCTGGCCAAAGGTTATTGGCATTAGTAAGATATGGCTAACAGAAGATGATATAGTTAGTGGTATAGAATGTGAAGGATATAGTATGTTCAGAGAGAATGGAGAGAGAGAGAGAAAAGAATGGGGGGGGGGGAGTGTTAATGATGATAGCCGATGAACTGCAACCAAAGAGATTAGAAGTTCAACTGCAGGCCAGTGAAATAGCACATTTGAGGCTATCTGGTGTGAGATAGAGGCCAGAAGAACAAAATATGCAGTTGGATGCTGCTATAGATCAGGGGATGGAAAAGATTATAGACAGTATGCATCAGCAAATAAGCTCAATGATTGGAGGGTAGGCAATTATTATTATGGGGAATTTTAACTATGGGAACATAGATTGGAAGGAGGAGGTTGAAAATGTTGATTTCAGACAATTTGAGAGTTATTGATGGTAGCCACACACTTAAGTATGTGACTGATGTACGGTTTATCAGGATGGAGTTAGGAGATGCATCTTCTCTTCTTTCGTAACATATAGCTTCAGTAATAGCATAATAGTGCACAATGCTAGTGGCATATGCTATCATTACAAAAATTAAAATCATCAGAATAGACTTCTATACCAGCATGTGACCCGAGTTATCCACTAAGAAAAGTAAAATTTATTTTATGGAACACCAATAAGATAATTGATATTATCTTATGGGTGTTCCATAGTTGGTGACTGGCTGACATTTTGAGAATTGAGACCTGCATTCTTCCATCTCATACTGGAATAAAGTTTATTGATATATCGTATATAAAGTCCTTGGAATGGGATGGATAATCTTTATATACAACTTGTAGAAGATTTTTTAGGCACGTTACAGATAAATTTTGGATAAAAAATTATTAGAAGATCAAGTTTATCTTTCCTTTTATTTTCATCTTGTAAAATTTATGATGCTCTGTTTTTTAAAGCATTGATGATACCAAATTTTTCAATGGGGTGGTGAAAATATTTAGCATGAAAATATGAGGGAAAGTCAGTAAGTAAGTTATAAATGGTTGTTAAAAATAAAACAAGTGGAATATGAACCTCAAAATAAAAAAATAAAAAAAATTCTTTCTCTTCATAATCCCCTTCAACATTCATACACATGTCCCATTGCTTTATCAGTTCTTTAACACGTTCAGATGGGGACAATCATAGTTCACTCACCACGAACCCAACCATTTGTCAAAGCAAGTGAATTTATTGGCAATGTCGTTCATGTGTAGCATCAGATGTCAAACTGAGGCAACAGTTTGTCTTTTATAGATGGCAACAGATGAGAAATTTTGTTATTAGCAAAATATGTGGGAATGAGATATTTTCCTATTGACGTGTTTTCCTAATTACACATTTTCCTATAAACAAAATTTCTCATCTGTTGCCATCTACAAAAGACAAACTGTCACCTCTATCATTAGCACTG
The DNA here is from genome assembly GCF_054136105.1 of Typopeltis vanoorti. Classification (NCBI taxonomy): domain Eukaryota; kingdom Metazoa; phylum Arthropoda; class Arachnida; order Uropygi; family Thelyphonidae; genus Typopeltis; species Typopeltis vanoorti. The sequence goes on along the minus strand of NC_143563.1, from coordinate 74,875,613 downwards.
GTGTTTACTAGATACCTTGTGAATGTAATCTAACATGCTTTGTGCAGACAGGCCGTTCTGTGGAAAAAAAAATTAATTTCACATATTATATTGAATGCGTGGAACCTCAAAAGTCTGGTCTGGCACAACATGGTATTGACACTGAAGACTGTATCCAGTGGGATGATGCTTGTCTTCTCCATAGAAGCAGGTTTAAATATGAATGCCTTTTCAAAGAAAGTTGCGAAGCCCTTTTACATCAGCCAAATCTGAATTGGAATGATTGTCTCTCTTTCCAAAAAGTTTTGGAGATTCTTATTTTATGTAACCATCAAAAATAGTTTTTAATATTATTTATTAATATTAATTTCTAGCACACAGCAACAGTTTTTAATTGGTAAACCACCAACTGCTATACGTACCTTATATTCCTGTTTCTTTGATTTGCTTTTTCTACACACTGATGATGTACTGTTATTTTCAGTACGAAATATCTGTATTTTCTTTGGGTGTTATATATAGGGACAGATATATATAGGTCCCTACAGATATATATAGGGACGCTCGCAGCGTTTGTCGTCACCTATATGGTTCGGCTAGGGCAACTCATAGTATGGCGGTGGTGTATTCCCCTAGCTCTCTGGTCAATTTTAGCCTGAAACTTTTATAGTTTCTGTATTCGGCCTTGAAATGATGTTGGATTTAATATCCACTTAATTTAGAGAAAAAAAAATCGATACTTTAATTTCATTAAAGTTAATTACTGTGGTTATCATTAATTTATTGTTTATAGTCATGCCACAGATACCTTTTAATGATTAGTTAACGTTTCATTATTTACATTGCTAGATAGAATTCAATGATGTTGCAAGAGTTTTCCTAAAGTAACATACTAAAATCAGTTTTACATAAAGTAATCCTTCTACATCCAATCTAATTCAAAAAGGTTGAAAATCACTGTATGAACAATAAAGATATATTAACAAGCCCTGAAATATGTAGGTCCATTTTGCTATAGTTTCTAACTAATGTTATTCTTTGTTTACAGTGAAATAATACAGTGTACAAATAACAACATAAAATACTGTCTGCAGTACTGTAATAAATGTAATAATTAAATGTAATTTACTGTAATAAATAATAAATCATGAGTGTGCAATACATCTGTGTGCTTACAGTAAAATAATTAACTGAAAACATGTGGAATGGGAGTCTTCAGTTAATTGGCCAGTTCATCAGAGGCAGCAGGGAGGCTAGTTCATCAACAACAGATTCTTCAAATTCAGGATTACAACAAAGCTTATGTGGATGATTCATTCGACGAATAACTTGTAGCAGGTTTAGGCTCATCTTCAGTAGGTGATCAGATAGCTGGAGTAGGCTTCTTTAAAAATTTGTACATTATGTCCAACTTAGTCTGCACAGTTTATCTTTTCTTTACTGTTTGAATTTCTCTGTAGCAAGTTATTGCAGCTTCAACATTCTGTCTGCTTTGCTAAATCTCCATGTTCAGTCCGTTTCCTGAAATAACCAAATTGCCTTATAGTAGAGTAATACCTCAAACATTTTTTTCACTGTAAACTTTTTTAGGGGCTCAGCTTCTTGTTCTTTTACTTTTTCTTCTCTTCTTGTTATGCAACTTTCTATGCTTCTAGCTCTGTTAACTTCATTAGAGAGCTCTTCTTTCACAGGCTCCACCAAGCTCTACATCTTCATTGTCAGTCTCCAACTCCAGCTTGTTAGTTAGCAGTACTATCTTCTCATCAGTCCCTTGTTAGTTGTTGTGTTTGTCGAATCCTGTGAATGTATTATTATTATTATTATTATTATTATGGGCAACTCCAAGGAGTCCTTAGGCTCCTCGAGGGAGGTCCTAAACATCATGTCAAGAACTGTTCAGCATTTGTGCAGTATCTATCATACTTTGTTTTGAACTCATTCACAGTCCTGGCACCCACAACAGACTCTGGCAATCTATTCCACTCTTTCACCACTCTCCAAGCAAAAAAAACCTAGTTCTAACACTGTTGCTAACTTCACTCTCACTCAGTTTCCATGGATGGCCCCTAGTTCTCCCACCTCCACACCTGTTCTGAAAAATTTCCTCTGAATTAATCTTGTAAAAACCCCTCAGTAATTTGAATGTCTCAATCATATCACCCCTTTTCCACCTATCAACCAGTTTTTGTAACTCACAAATCATCAACTTGTTCTCATAAGGTTCATTCCAAGATGATAGCAGGTCTGTGGACCTGCTACTATCTTGGTCACTCGCCTCTGGATCCTCTCCACCTCCTCCCCATCACCAAGAAATCCCGCACACAGTAGTCAAGATGGGATCTTATCAAGGCTCAATAAAGAGGAACAATAACCTGCTTGTCAAAATATTTTTCAGTAACCAAGTGATCTGATGAGCTGCTTTAGACACTTTACATCTTAAATGAAAATTCCACATGTTTTGCCACCTCCCAGGTCAAGACCACATGATCACTCTCACTAATTGGTGCAAATGTGCCCATATTCATTATAGACAAATTCTCAGATGCAATTACTAGATTGAGCATTCTCAAACCTCAATCTAGTAACTGCAGATGGCCTCAATCTCAGTGTGTAGTGAGTAGGTAGACCAGGCTATCTCAATCCAGATAGCCTCAATCTAGTAACTGTATATTCCATTGCATGCTGTCTCAGGTAATTATTCTTCAATAACTGCATAAAATCCATTTCCTTCCTCCCATGTGTCCTTTCCTCCTTCCAATTTATGTGACCATAGTTGAAATCCCCCATAATAATGTATGAGCATGTATATGTAAAAATATGTATGAACATATATTTTTAGCAGCTTCTTCCAAGCACCATTCATACACACTGTTAGCACCTCACTCCATGCTGCATCTGCTCAATATTATATTCCTTCAAAAAGTTTCTAAGGGTTTTCCTCACTAGCAGAAATACTATGAGCAAAGTATTTCTTAAAAATATCCCTTGAAGTCAGCAATAATACCTTGTTCCATTAGTTACAGGAATAAAGTGGTATCTGGCAAATACCATGTTAATGGGATCCATCTTAAATACAAGTGGTCATAAGCCAAGAACTGACTATAAACTGCTCTTAGTATGAAACCTCTATCATTAATGTAATTTAAGCAGATTTTTGATTTAGTATATAGTAAATCTGTTTTCTTTAGCTTCGTGTTGAATGGAAATAAGGAATCTCTGTTTATATGCATATACTATTAGTATAAATAGTAGAACATAATGTTACTTAAATAAAAGAGCCAGTAGGCTTCACTTCGGCGATGTAGCATTATTTAAATTAAGGGGATATTAAATCCCACATTATTTCAAAGCCGAATAAGAAACTCAAAGATCAAAATCAAAGAGTTTCATGCCGAATATAGTAAACTACAAAAGTTTCAGCGGATTGTAGTGTATGCTAAAGCACATAGTTGAACACTAGGGCAACTCATTGCAAAGGTGGGCAAAGTTCTGATCACTATTCTTAGTATTACCCATAATGTAAAACACATCTCCTAGGAGATATATGATCCTTTATTAAGGTCTCATCAGTGAATAGGTAGATCAGGTAATACTGATGTTATAAAGGTTGAAACCGGTCTGGGTAGTGACCTCCCACCGTAATGTATAACATCATACATCTCCTAGGAGATGTGTTTTACATTATGGGTAATACTAAGAATATTGATCAGAACTTTACCCACCTTTGCAACGAGGTGCCCTAGTGTTGAACTACGTGCTTTAGCGTATGCTACAATCAGCCGAAACTTTTGTAGTTTGCTATATTCGGCTTGGAACTCTTTGATTTCGATCTTTGAGTTTCTTATTCGGCTTTGAAATAATGTGGGATGTAATATCCCCTTAATTTAAATAATAGTAGAATATAATGGTTTTTAATAGTTTTCATGTGAATAGGATAATAGATATTATATTCTTCACTAGTTGATTTCTCAAATACATTATTTAATGGTATTAAATCAGGTACTCAATTTGATGGCCCCCCCGATCTCAAAAATAAGTTATAGGTGCAATAGATCTAAAAATGTTGGCAATTCTATTCTTCGTTTTAGTGGATTTCTTGTGGTCACTCTCCTAAACTCTAATATCCCTTAATAGTATTGTGTAGTTGGTGTCAATATACCATAAATATTATAAAATCTCTAAAATTCATGCAACTTGTTTCTGATTATTTTTTTTTAATAATAGTATGCTTAATAATATTTATGAATTAATCTTTGGTTTGAACTTAGTTTCATTGTAATTTGAATGTGTTTAGTTACAACAGACTTGCTAATTTAATTAATCTAATGATTAGCAAGTCTGTTCGTGTTCTATCATGTCAATGTCAGAATGCAAAATCCTGACTAACATGTCAGAGTTAAGAGATAACAAGCAATCTGTTATCCACATGCATTTCTGTGACCTAGAAATTGACAAAGAAACTAAATTATGTCAAGAATTTTACTTATCTGATATTTATCCTTAGTAAGTCTATAAATCATTGTTGATATTGAACAAGTTTAACTTGTTAATTTGGAGCTTTCTTAAAGAACTAAGAAGAACTGTGCTCTTAACTCATTGAGAAGTAGCCATTGCACAGCTTTTAAAGATTAGCTCACTGCAAGCAGTGAACTTGCACAAAGGGACCTATATCTAAATAGTTGTCGCTCAACAATGAAAGGTGGTGATAGATAGCCTGAGAAGCAATTTCTAGGGAATTGTGAAAGTTAGAATATATGGACTCATGAAAAAATAACATTGGAATGTAAGGCTAGTTTAGAGAGAGAGTGTGTAATCTTCCATTACAAGTTGAGGTAATTATTATATTTGTTAGTTCTTAGATGTTAGTCAGGATTTTGCATTTTGACTCCGATATGATAGAACACTAACAGAAACGGTTAAGGTTGTTCATAACTTTAATGAAGTGAATGTTTGATAAAAGTCTGTGTGTGCATGTGTGTGAGTGAGGGGATTATACAGTTGATAATCTGGAAACCCTACTTTAGAGACCAAGCATTGCACTTTTTTTCAGAGTACTTCAGGCCTCCAGTAAACAGGATAGTGTCTCACTCCATGTGGTGAAATTGTCTACCCCCCCATTCCAAAATCCTACAATGTAAACTTTTTCAAGTTGGCTGAAGATAGTGTGTAGTGGGTAAATTAGTAATTTAATCAGTATTTTTTTCATTTTTAATCATCCTATTTTACTGCTTTGTATACAGTATAAGCAGCCTTATAATATAAAATCTTTATTTACTTTTGAGTAAAAATTCATATCAGCAGTAACCTTTCCCTCCCCCCCCCCCACAAATTACAAATTAAAAAAGAAGTAAATCTTTTTGATCTTCGCAGAACTTCTAATCATAACCTACAGTAAATATAGAACTTTTCATATTTAAAAAAATATTTAAAAAAATCGGGAGTAGTGTTTATATGTGTGGCTCAGCCTCAATGATAAAGCTGTTACAGATTTAGTACCAAACTACTTCACTTAAATTATATTATTACATAAACTATATGGACTGTAAATGGCTTTTATAACTTTGATTATAACTAATTACTTATTTTCATAGACTTACTTCCTATGTGCAAAAGAAGTTTAATTTAGCTGTTACTATAATAGTTACATACCAGGAGAGTTCAGTGAAGACATTTCTTACTTGAGACATCTTTAAAAAGGAATAAAACATATTAAAGCAGTGGGGAGATACTGCTTGGAAACCAAAAGCAGACACTGCAATGTGACCTAGTTTGAATTGCTATTAACCAGAGAGTTAGATTTTCTTCTTTATACTGTCTTTTAATTTTACAAAGTAATTGAGTTACTTAGAAGAAATTTTGTTTCTAAATCTTGTAATTAAATTAAATCAAACAGCAACACTATAAAAGATATATACACCATGTTGGAGAATACCATTAAGCCTTAGTAATCTAGAAGGTAGTGTGCTCAAATTCTACAAGCTGTGCATAAATTTGAATTACCCAGAAGGATGAAAACGGATGATCAACATAGATCAGGGCTGTGAAATATTAGTTATGGGGGATACATATGAGCTGTAGAGAATTTAGTAAAGAGGCAAAAAAGGAGAGATATGATAGTAACATATGTTGGTAGTAGGTGGGCTTATTAATAATTAAATATAGATTTAATAATTAATTAATAGTGTAAATGAAAGGTTAATGAAAAAATGTGGCATAAAACTAAGTAAATAAGTGAGATGAATGAGGAGAAAACTATAATTCTGCAGTTAAAAAATGCAGTGTGGCTTTCTGTCTACTCAACCATCAATATAAAATCACTTTAACTTGCACGATAGGAAGTGGGAGGAGACAGAGGGAAAGATAAAAATAATTCTTAAATCTGAAGGAGTTTCTGATAATGGCTGATAAATTATCAATAATAGATTTAATGATTTATCAATAACTGATAAATCATTAAATATGCAGCTTACTATATTAAAACTATGTTTTAATATAGTAAACTGCATATTTAATGATTATTCTGTCTTCATTGGAACATAATTAGAAGACATAATACAGGTAACTTGCAATCATTGTTTTGTATATGCATGTATGAGGGAAAGAAGAAGTTGATGTTATATGGTTGGGTACCCCTGCAGTGAATAAGTAAGGAGATGTATGATAGGTATCGTGCTAATGGATAGTGTGGGTCTCCGGCAAAGAGTCTTTTGACTCCATGGAGTCCCCATGTAAATAAATAATTTTTTTATGATTTTCATAAACCTCTAAACTAAATTTGATATATGTTGAATTCCTCTGACAATAGAGTATAATAAATTATATTATAGTAGATCAAAATATGAATTTCGATGTGAAAACTTAAACAATATAATAAATAGATGAGATATTTTCTTTAAAAAACAGATGTACAGAAAAACACTTTTTATTATATCAGATTGTTAATCTTTTGTTAATGCTATTATTTAACTATATTAAAATTACAAATTAGAAGAAAGAAAGGATATTTAAATACTGATAGGAATTGGGATTATAACTAGATCTGTTTAATAAATTTAGTGTAATCCTTTATCCAAGTGTGAGCAAACAAAGTTTGCACCTGAAAGTATCTTCAGGACTCACACTTGGATAAAGGATTAAACTAAATTTATTATATTCTAACCAAGTAAAAAATAAACTTTCAACATCTTCCTCTAAATCCAGAGTAATTTATTAAAAAGGTGGCACACCAATTGGCAACTCCTATAGGTAGAGATGACCTTGCTAATGCTTCTGACTGGTATTTCCACTTGGGCTTGGCTCCCACTGAAGAGACCTCAATAAAGGTCGAAACTAGTCTGGGTAGTGACCCTTCCCTTAATGCATAACATTAGACATATCTGCAAGAAGATGTGTTTTGCATTATGGGAGATACTGAGATAGGAGTGTTGGTAGCTTGCTCCACCTTTACAAGGAGTCGCCCTGGTGTTGTACCACCTTACCCTCACACTTGGATAAAGGATTAAACTAAATTTATTATATTCTAACCAAGTGAAAAATAAACTTTCAACATCTAGATCTGTTTGGATCTAGTTAATCCCAGTTGTAATCCCAAAAGTATAATATAGATATTTGGCTTCTGATAAATTTTGAAAGAAATGTAATCTGATCTGACTGTTTAAGTAAATAAAAGTTTTGTAACCTTTTCATAGATGACAGTACTTTCATTTAATTGAATTTTTGCGATTTTTTTATGTTTAAAATTTTTCATTAAAGAAATATTGTTTTTGCCAAAAATAAACTGTTTTGTATGTACTTCTTTCATTAAACTTTATATCTGAATATCTATATGTAATGATTATATTATTATTACTATTATTATGTGGGGCCTCCAAGGACTTATTGCGGGAAGGCACTGTACTTTACTTTACTTGCTACACACATCTCACCATGTCTGCTACTACTTAATTCTTCAACTACACACAATGACACTACTACCATCAATGCCATCTGCTGCCCATCACAACCAACAACAGTATTTTTTTATATGCAAATTGTGTGTTTATTCTCATGTCTGAATTTGCCTTTATGTAGTATTAAAAAACCTGAGTTTCTGGGAGGAAAAAACCCTGCTACCTCCATCAGCTAACTCACCTTAAATTGAAAAAGCCCATATATAAGATTCCTCTTGTCACGATGAGAATTAAATCCAGGTCTTTTCCAATCGAAGAGCACATTATTCCACTGTTTCTCTAATTGCACTACAGAAACACTTATGTAAATATAAACTTTTAACCTGGATGAGCTGTTGTTTTTTTTTGGTTTCACACATGATTTTCCACAATGTTGTAATATGTAAAAAAAAAAAAATCATTAATACAATGGCGGTGGGCAATGATATTTATCAACAGCATATTGTCATTCTTTTTCATGTACAACCACTTGATACCCATTTTTAGGCATTGCACTTTATATAGTCAATACACTTCTGACATTATTGCAAGTGGTTGCTATTTTCATACAATATCTGTTCATACTGTTATTTTCACACAATACCTCCATACCTGCTTAAACTCATTCACTGACTACAGTACTTATAACTGTAGTTCATTCACCACTCCAAGCAAAATCTAGTCCTCAGGATCTAGTTAACCATTAGAAATTAGACATGAAATTAGAAATGAAGAAATTTTGTAATGTTTCATCTTTAGTAACTTATGATAGAAATATATATATGTATGTATGTGTGTATATATATATATATCCTTATTTCTGCCAATAAACTGAAATTAACTTTGCAACAAAAAATCTTTATGCTATCCTCATATGAAGTGCCCCACAGCCAGTTATCATTTTAGTTATTTCCCTCTCTGACGCTTCCAGAAAATCCAGGCAATCAAATCTGTGCATGGGATTCCAGGTGTGACTATGTTAAATCCCTATAAAGAGGAATAATTACCTCCTTGTTGAACACACCTATCAGTGTGTTCAACTTTCTCTCCATCATCATCACCTCTCAAATCCACATCCTTATCCATATTGTCAATTTCTTGCAGTCCAATTCCACCTTATCCATTAGCACATTAAATTTACAGCAGTTATCCCTGCCCCAATACCATCAGTCTATTTAAATAACCTTGTTGGATGTCTGCATTAATTGTTACCTTCCTCAGTTTTGCATCGACTAACAGTTCGTTATTTATGTGATATGTGACAATTTCTTGCATCAAGATAAAACAGATTTTTGGGAATTTTTTTTTTTCCCCTGAATTTTTATTTGCTTCTGCAAAGGATGGTGACTTTTCTCAGCAAATTCTGTGGTGAGTGGCAAAATTTCTTAAAAGTAATAATTATGTTAAAGTATTTATAGCTTTAAAATAACTATGAAAAACTAAGAAGTTATGATTACGATTGAGGCATTATACTTAAGGATAAAAATATTGTCACCCAAATCATGAACCTATTTGATTGCTAAAAAAAATTACTGATCTTATTAAGAAACTGCTTTATTTGTTACACTGCTACTACATTGCCACATGGATTAAATCAATCTGAAAGTTTTGAAAAAAAAAAAAAAATCCTTGTCTTATGGAAGTCTAATTAAAATCATGTTCCGTATTCTTTGGAAGTGTGAAATCTGATTTTACCATCTACTAAAATTACTGATGTATGTAGCCAAAGCACCATATAAATGTCAGACATGCAGAATGTTCTGTTAAGAAGGGGTATATGTGAAATTACAAATCTGGAGATTATGACAAGCTGAGAAGTTGACTTTCAGTAGTGCCATGGCACGAGAATTTGGAGAGGAGAGATGTTGATGGTACATGAAGTTGTCAGGAGGTGCTTAAGGAAAGCAGCATCAGATTGTATACCCAGAGTTAGAATGATAAATCAAGTAGGAGTAAGATGGATGAACAGTATTTCATGTTGGAGTCTTAATGGAATACATACAGCACTCAGAAAGGATTAACATAGGTTTAATACTTCCTATATTTCATCCTAGTCACTAGGATATCTTCGGGGATTACAAAAACAACTAATGTAACATGAACACAAATATCATACAATACTAAGCCCAACCACGTGGGTGACACTAAAGTCCTGTCTAGGTGGAGGTGGAGCGCCCTCTAAAGGCGATTGTAGGTGGCCTGGAATGTAAGGTGGGACCTCTGGTGATGAGTGTTTCCCAAATCTTCTCTCTTTCAAGAAAGAGAGACTATTCTTAGAAGCAGCAGCTCTCAGAAATCAACCAAATCTTAATAAATACGGTTGCATTAAGCTTCCGAAGATTTGGGAAACACTCATCACCAGAGGTCCCACCTTACATTCCAGGCCACCTACAACTGCCCTTAGAGGGCACTCCACCTAGATAGGACTTTATTGTCACCCACGTGGTTGGGCTTAGTATTGTATGATATTTGTGTTCATGTTATATTAGTTGTTAATGTAATCCCTGAAGATGTCCTAGTGACTAGGACGAAATATAAGAAGTATTAAACCTATGTTAATCCTTTCTGAGTGCTGTATACATTCCATTAAGCCTCCAACATGATGTCCTCGCAGCACTTAAGCCTCTACACATGATGAACAGTATTATTAACACATTCATTGCCAATCGCGCGATGCGAGTTCTCACTAAACGGCTGATCACACGTTATCGCGTGGACGTTGCTAACTAAATAAAAAAAATAAAAAAAAAATTTGGCCACCACACGAAATTTCAATTTTCAGCCTGGCAATGAAAGTGTTAAGCAGGAATTGGATATAAAGAAAAGGTTGTAGAAGGAATATGAAAAGTTGATCAGCATACCCATGAGCAGTACAAGATACTACAGGCAAGGTTGGTGATCTCTATGGTAAAGAAGGCCAAAGCTGATTATGAGAGGAAGCTAGTTGTGAGTGCAAAAGAAATCCTAAGGAATTCTTTTGCTATGTGGCAAGTAAAAGGACAAATAGTCATAGAAGGATGACTTTAAAAAGTGTTGATGGTAGAGAAGTAACGGAAGCAAATCAAATATTTGAGTTACTAAGTGATCATTTTACAAAGGTGTACCATCTTGGTTGTGATACTGCAATGCTCGATGCATCACTCATTAATGAAAGATTAGAGATGGAAGAAATACAGATGTGTAGTTGTTGCAAGTTTTTCCACTTGGTTATACTATCAGTTAAAGATGTCAAGAAATTATATTCTGGGTTTAAGTGTAAGCAAACAAAGTTTACACATGAAGTAACTTCACGACTGGGAAACTCATATATATAGAGGCTAATGACTTCACATCACTTGCCTTAGTAGATAATAATGCAAAACATATGTCCGTAACAATATGTATAATCCTATTCATTATGGGAAGGGTCACTACCCAGACTGGTTTCAACCTTTATTGAGGTCTCATCATTGAAAGCCAGACCTAGAAGTGATACCAAGGTTAAAGTAATGCAGAAGTCATGTTTCCATATACAAGTAGCCAGAAGGTATCACACCTTATTACTAAAATACTCTGGATTAGAGAATGATGTTGAAAGTTTTTCCACTTTGAAAAACTTTCAATATGCTATCAATTAAATATGCCAAGAAATAAGTGGAAATATGACTTGTGCATTACTTCAATCTTGGTATCACTTCTGAGTCTGGCTCCCACTTATGAGATCTCAATAAAGGTCGAAACTGGTCTGGATAGTGACCCTTTTCATAATGCATATCATTGTACATGTCCATAAGGATATGTGCTTTGCATTATGGGATATTAAGGCAAGTGATGCGAAGTCATTAGCCCAAGTTGCCCAGCCGCAAAGTTACTTCATGCACCACCTTTGTTTGCTTACACTTGGATAAAGGATTAAATCAAGAATATAATTTCTTGGCATCTTTAATTGAGAGGTGCTTAGTATATTGCAGAACCTTAATGTGGACATTGCCATAGGGTTAGATGGCATATTGGCCCATGTGTTGTGCTAATTCTCTTAAACAATCTCATATCCTCTGACCAAGCTCTTTAATTTAATCCTCAGTTCTGGTAAGGTTTCAATAGAGTGGAAAGAGAAGAAAATAATTTCACTGCATAAAAGAGGATCCAAGACAGAAGTAGCAAATTATAGGCCAATCAGTATATCAGAAATGGTGGTTAAGGTTTTGGAGAAGTTGATAAAAACCAGAATTCATGACTGGGTGGACAGAAATATGATACCTTATAAGGATAATTTACTTAGTAATTTGCTTACTTTCTGTAATAAAGTAACAGTGGAGTTGGATAAAGGAAATTGTTATTCTGTGATATTGCTAGACTTTGCCAAGGCATTTGACAGGATTCCACATGGAACTCTGTTGCATAAATTGGAGCAAATGGGAATGGATCTGAAGTTGTTTTGGATTAGAGGGTAGCTGATGAGCAGATATCAAAGAGTGGTTTATGGAAGAGTTGAATCTAGGAAAAAGCAGGTGATTACTGGTGTACCTCAGGGCTCAGTACTTGGTCCTCTGTTATTTCATTTTTACATTAATGATATAGGAAATAATTTCATGGGAAATATCCACTTGTTTGCTGATGATGAAAAACTGGGAAGAGCCATAGTCTGTGAAGGTTACAGATCTTGCAGGATGACTTAAATGTGTTGATGATATGGGCAACATTAAATGGCTGCTAGTCTAATGTGGCTAAGTGTAAGGTGATGAACTTGGGGAGGATGAGATCACATTCTGTGTACTAGATTGATGAAATTAAACTGCAAGAAGTTGACAGTGCAAGGGACTTGGTGATGATTGTGGACCAAGGATTAAAGTTTAGAGGACATATTGCAAAGGTGGCCAAAATAGCACATCAAATTACATGGTTGTTGAAGAACACACTGACAAGCAAGGATAGGAAAGTTATTGTTCCACTTTATAAGGCTTAATAAGGCCACATCTGGACTATTGTGCACCGATCTGGTCACCTAGATTCCTCAGGGATAAAGTGGTGAAGAAGATCCAGAGATGAATGACAGGTCTGTGGGATGTTTCCTATGAGAATCGATTGAAAGTCTGTGGGTTCCAGAATTAGCTGATAGGCATAAGGGAGGAGATACGATGAAGCATATAAGTTATTAAAGGGGTTTTAAAGGATTGATACTGAAGATTTCTTTTGGCATAGTTGTAGGAGGGGAAAGAACGAGGAGGATCACTCCTGGAAATTGTGTAAGAGTATGGTTAACAAGGATATCAGGACTAAATTTATTGCTTGGAGGGTGGTGAATGAGCGAAATACATTGCTATAGGTAGTTGTGAGTGCTTCATCTGTGAATGAGTTTAAGGAGAGGTATTATTTGAATAAGTGAATCTCCCTTGATTAGTCTTCTGACTCCATGGAGACACCCATTATAATAATAATTCACAATAAACAGCCTCACATACAACAAAACTGCCCACTTAAAATATTGTTTAGAAACTTACTCTCAGCAGAACTGATGTCATAGTAAGCTTTGATATCTTTTCTTTTTTCATGAATCCTAATTAATGCATATTGGAATTAATTCAAGTTAATTTGGACAAACGTGATAGAAAAGTTAGTTGAAACTCATATGGTTGCTTGATATCAAGCCATTTAATTAGGTTTGGCATAAAGACCTTTTAACTAATCTGTGTTTTTCATTTCGTTTTTTCTCCTATGGTCGTATACTGTGGGTATAATAGTGAACGGGTCCTTATCTCCGAACAACTTAGTACTGGGCGTCAAGTTTTTTTATTTTTTTAAATACTAATATTCCAACCACTTTTCAGTGATCTGTCTTATTCTTGCAAAATTTGCATTCTCTTTCCATCCTTGAGAGTTTTCGTGACATTTGTTCTTCGGTTGGGAAGACTTGGTTTAAACCCCATCGACGATGCGAGGAACCGTTTAAAAATGCTTTTAATTTGAAGATTAATTAACCGAACTCATTCTGAGGTACAGGTTTTATCCTACCGGAAACTCGGGTTATTCATTTCTCAAAGGAGGCAAACGTGGTCGTAGAACCACACCCACAGTTATCAGTTCTCTCCCCGTCCACTTCCAGCCCTCCTTTAAAACTCTTAAGATACGAACAGCAACTATTTGTTTACGATTCAGCTACAAGTTCACTGAATAAAATTTCTTTCTCTTCATTCATTTCCCCTATTGTTCTTTAGAACAACTTCCTCTATTGTATGCATTCCCTAAAAGGTTCTCACCTATAGTTATTTATAATGTAGTGTTAATGCAATTTTTTCTTTTTCTGATTCCACTCTTTCATTTAAGTGTTATATAAGTTAATGGATTCAAAGATGTAGATTCGAAATACTTAACGGTTACTAAGTAACTCATAGTATTTTAAATTGTTATTTTTAAAAAATCGCACGTTAGCACCTAGTACAGCTTGCTTTCCTTCAGTTGACAATATTTTATTATTGTTCGCCCTCTCGTTTGTTATTTGTATTTTACAGGTTATAAGAATGATGGCGGACAGTTCAGCAGAACAGTTTCTGTGAAAATACTATAGAAAAGGCATAAGGTAGGGATGGGGGGGGGGATAATCTATTAACGAATTGCCGTCTTTTTGGATAGTATCAAGAACGTTATCCAAATTTGGATGAACCACCCGAAATGTGAAAACAGTGTTCTAAAATCAATTGAATTTGGGCTTTATATAGCGTAATAATTTGTACTACAGGTGAGAAGTTTTTTTTTTTTTAAGCGAAAAATGACACCGGGTTTTTTGGAGACTATTTTGCGAGATATAAAATGTGACTGCGCTTTTGTAGCAGTGAAGTTCAAAAGGTTGTTCTCACCCCACTAGAGAATGGCAAGGCTTAATTTATCCTCTGGCTGTATACATATATAGTTTGATGTTAAATTACGGTTATACTGAGTGGGACAAAGTTCTTAATGTTCAAAGTGTCGGTTTTTAAGCTCGGCTATGCACTGAATTTTCCATCTGCAATAAGTCATATCCTACAACAAATGCCATTATTTCATTCGCCGTCACCTAGCATATTGACTAATTTGCGAAGAATATGCAAAATTGTCTCATCGATTAATTTAATGAATGCTGATCCAGTGAATTATGTATAGATCATCACCAAATAAGGTTGTATGACGGAAGTGATATTAGTCAGTGACTTCATCTTACAGGTCAGGTCGATTATTCCTGTAAGTAATGGAGTGTTTTCTTGGGATTTGCCAAGTCTTCAAATGTTTTTTTTTTTTTAATTACTATGGATGATCTATATCATTTCCAAATGCATTGACAAGGATGTCGCGATATTTGTCATTCATTTAAAAGATATGGGTTCGAATCCTGTTTAGGACCTTTTATAACTGCTTCTTTAATGGAAGTTGAGTTAGCCTGACCCGTACGAAAGTGGCAGTTTTTTATACCTCTCCAACTAGTCAGAACAGTTGTCGCAGATGATTATCAGTGAATCGATTACTCTTTTCAAAAGAATCTTTGGTTTGAAAGATCTGCGTTTAAATCCGGGATACAATAAGCGTTTTCTAAGCTTTTTAATCAATGTTTAAAGTCAAAGGTTGCAGGGTTTCCCTTTAAAATTTACCATATGATGAGCATGTGCAACACGCGCTTGTCGGATTTAGTGTAATTCTACATAGCATATCCTTTTTTTTATCACTCAATGGCAGCTTCTTATACCAGTAAAGTACAGTATTACCGAGCCTTAATTGGGAAAAAAATTCTAGGAACTTTAAGGCAGTATGAGTTCTTTTATCTTATTTGATCTGAATTCTGTCAACTAATTGTGGAATGAACTTAAATCACAATAATAATAAAAAAAAGTGCCTACCATTTGAATACGCCTGTTATCCACTATAGCATAATTCAAATTCTTCAGGTAGCATTATAGGCTTCACCTACATTGGCTAAGCTTTTCGTCCTTGTTGCAAATCCAAGCTATTATGTGATTCCAATAAAACCAACACCGTATGAGGCATGAGGGTGGGGGCTAGTGCTAAATTGTCGCTACTTTTTTCCAGATCTGTTTATAACAAAGATTTCTTCGAATGTGACGTTTCACCTACAATCTAACAACACTAACTAAATTTAAAGGAAAGAAAATTATAGATGTAAATCAGATTATTGCACTTTGCCCTCTAACTCGAAGTGTGAGAGAGGGGAGAGAGAAAACAGAATTCACATTTCTTACAGTAGATCACCATTTTTTGTGGATCCTGAGATGGTTTAAAAAAATAATTGTACCAACGTGCGATAAAGACGAAATAGGCATATATTAATGATCTGGGAAAAATGTTTGTAGTTTAATTTAAGTGGGTAGTATGTTATTAAAAATGGTTGATTAATAGTGTAGTGTATTGTTCACTGTATTATTAATATTTCAATTTAATGATTTTTCTGATACCAGAAAAGCTTTAATTTAAATAGTAATAATACATTGAAGTATTATTTCCTGAATACCAATAACGTAATGATTATATCATGTTTCAAGGCTACATTTTCTCACTTTAACGAACTGACATTTCTTGCTTACATTTTCTGCAACGATAGTACTGTATGGTTATCTTGGGATAATTATTATCACCATTTAAAATATTTATAATATATATAATATTTTGATAAGTCTATTCGTTCTGGATCTAAACTTGAAATACCCCAATTTTTCTCACTTAGTATTTTTTTTTTTCGAAGTGAAAAAATTAATTGAAATAAGGTTCTTTTCTCAGTATTTTGCTTAACTTTTCCTGTGCGTTCACCACGGATAAATTAAACAGATTACATAGCTCATACGATGTTTTCCGCTGTTTAATTCTTCCTCTGAACAAAGAGGACGAAGTGAATAGTTAAAAGTATGACAGACTTTTCTAAGTGAAAACCGAAGATTTTTTAAAATTATTTTATTACTTTCAGAAACGTTAAGAATTCTAGAAAAAAAAATATATAGTGTTTATTTTAAAGAATAAGTAAGTTTACTGATTAATTTTAAAACAAATCTGTGCTACTGAAAATGTTTCATCCTTGTCTGATATAGGTCGAGGGATGATTTTAGTTCAATTTTTCGATCAAGTTATAGTTCCTTTTTTTTTTTCGATTTTGTTCTCTTATTACTAGGCAACGAAATAATATTAAAACAGCTGGAAAATTAAAGTATACAATCTCTGCAATCCTGTCTCTAAAAGGTTTTAGGTGATAACCAACAAACATATTGAAATTTCGAAAGCTTACTTAGGATTTTATATGCGAATAGGGAGGCTCCACCCCTCTGACGCCTACGGCGCCCCCCCTCCCCCCGAGTTCCGGACGGGTAGGCCGGTTCTCCTTGGATTCTGATGACTCGAATTTTGAAGAGTCGAAAGGGTCCCCTTCCCCGGCGCCTACGGCACCCAATCCCCCGAGTTCCGGACTGGTAAGCCGGTTCTCCTTGAATTCTGATGACTCGAATTTTGAAAACTCGAAAGGGGGTCCCCTTGGCGCATACCCCCGAGTTCCGGACTGGTAGGCCAGTTCTCTTTGAATTCAGATGACTCGAATTTTGAAGACGCGACTCTCAGGGTAGCCCTGAGTTTCAAAACATTTCAAATAACTTGACAAAAAAAGCTTATCATTTTATATTATAGAGTAGATAAGAATAAGCAGGGCACTTTTAATTAGGACAAAAATAGAAAATTTAACGTCAGTTTGATAAATTACCGAATTATATTTAATAACATGCTTTAAATTACATTATTATCATCAGGAAACGGATGGGATATCCTCTTTTTCCCTAAAAAAAGGAAGTAATATATATACATACTTATTTTGAGGTTTCCATTTGAAATTACTTTCCCCTTTTATAAGTAATGAAAGGCCTCGCAAAATTAGGCTTCGTCATCGAGTAATTACAGGTTTTTGTAGCATACAAACTAAATGGAAAAACCCACTCAACTGCATCACCCACTGTTCTTACCTTTGGGGCTATAGATGGCGCCACTGAACTATCGTTGTGGAACGGTCTCCACATTTGCCGTAAGCTGTAAACCCCAGTGTCTCTAGGTCGGCTGTCACTTTAAGTTGGGGGTGTGGTTGACGTCCTGGCGCCTTAATGTAGTCAGGTGAATAGATAGGTGAATCTGTGGACTACTTTACCGGAGATATAACATGGAACACGTTTCTCTACAGGTAGGTCAAAGCTTACACTTACTAAAGTGTATTATCAGAATATGGAAGTTATACCTCAAAGTGTAGTTTTGTTCTCTTGGATTTTAAGGTTTATAGAATTAAAGTGCGTTATCTCTTCATAATTTGACACTAGGAGAAAATTCCTGTTCAATTTCTAGGATAGATACAAATGAGTCTAAATAAGTTGGGGAGTCACTAAAAGCCAGCTGGAATCCATTTGTTTAACTGAAACACTGGCATCGATAGTTTTATTGATTGTTATGGATTATCATTAAAGAGACTCTTGAAATGAAGCTGTTGTACTCCACAATGTTTTTCCGTTTTCACTGAAATAATTATCGTTTCTGTAATGGGATGAACTAACTCCTTGCCAGTATTGGTAGTCACGCTTAATGAACTAATCCTGATATTTGTATTTATTCATTTTAGGAATCTGTTAAGAAACCTTAGTACGAAAATGTCGAAGAGTTCAGCGAATTGCTTGTCTAAGACAAAACGTATTGCTGTGGCGGGTGATCCGTATGGAATCTATTGTAAAAGGATTGTGAAAGAGGTCATCAGTCTGCCTTAAAAATCTTAGCGACAAGCCAGACATGCTGCTAGCAATATCTTATTATTACATTGTAAATCTGCGAACATTTATCTAGTGAAGCGAGAAACGAGTTGTACCTTACCTTGACTTCATTGATTTACTGATACTATGAATAGTTTCATGTAAGTCGTGCAACTTATACGAACGACAATTTCCGTTACTATCTACAGTAGCATTTTATTTTCTGAGGGCATGGCATTCAATTTAGTCAAGTGCTAACGCATATGCTTCTGTGTAGAGGTGTTTTTAAGAGGGAAATGAAGTATGAATAGTAACTCTTTTTTCCACATTGCCCACCAATCTTGAAAGTACGAAGTGTTGGATGTTTTGATGTGTAATGCAGTTCATGTAATTCAGATGTGTTTTATTTTAGATTTTTTGTATATAATATTAATTTTCATTTAAGATAATACATAAAGTAGTTTATGACAATTTCTAGATATGTAAAACAAACTAAATGATTTAACCTTTTTTACATTAGTTTTAAATTGAATTTCCATTGCATTGATAATAAAATTCACATAAATTGATAAAAAAAACTATTGTCAATTATTTAATTTGCTTTGTTAAAATAATTATTACTTTTAATATTTATCAACAAGACTTTCAGCAATAATTATCAGGTATGTTTCGATTTTCATCCATATTTCTTTTCAATCTGACGATTTCTCTGTAGTGCCTTAAATTCTGCAGGAAAGCGGCATTGTAAGGGGACTTTAGTTTTTCTCCCTTCCTCTATTTGTTTTCTTTCTTTCTTTTTTAATTCGTTTAAATGCGCAACAACATGACTATCATTTATCGAAAGAAAAGTATACTGATTTATCCGTCTTATATAAATACATATTTCCTTTACATTCTTTCGCAAACAGTTTATTTTTCCTCCTTTAATTTCTACGACGATGTTATCTTGCTTCTCGTTCAACAAGATAGTCTCCGGCTGTGCTTTCATTGGTTTCATTACTGCTGGAGAGAAATATTTGTTCCTTGTCAGTGTATCTACTCTGATGAAGGGAGAGAAAAAAAATCGAATTTTAAAGAAAGGAAGCCGAAAAAAATCACGCATCGTGGTTTCCTATAGTCCCCAGAGGAAAAAATTGGCTTGCTCAGAGAGATTCGTATTGGGCGGGAGAAAAGGGGGGGGGGAAACAGTGCGACAAACGGAGTCACGGTTAGATTTATCAGTAAGAGGAGTTTGTGAACAGATTTGTCTGCAGGCAGCTTGATGCGAAGCAAATGACATTTCACTGATCCTTAGTTTATTTAAGAGTTTTTCTCCACCTTTATGCCATTATTTTAATTAACCAAGTTAAATATAAACATTCCTGTTTTAATTTCAGGATTTTAACTTATTTAATAAATAGAAGTTTTTTTTTTTTTTTCAAATCGAAATTGTTTTTTATGCTCTAGTGAACTTACTAACTTTATGGAGTCTATTTAGCAGAAAACCCTCGTTTGCAACAGAATTCCAAAATCAATAGATAGTGAAATGAAATCTTTTATATTTAAATAGGAATCAGTTTTAAATTTATAATAAAATTTTTATTAATGACTATCATTCTTCAGATTGTTCCAATATGGAACTATTATCTTTAACATCCCTTTTATTACAATGTTCATATTTCGTGATCATTATACATGGTACCTGATTTGTATCCCTCGTTCTCGTTACTAATAGCAACATATTTTACTGTCCATGCGTCCTCATTTTTTACTTAGCAATTGCCGTAATAACAACTTAACCGAAGTATATTGTTTTTAAATGCATTGAGTTCATTTCTCTATGAAAAAATAAGCAGATTAATCTTGAAATCTTGTTTTGGGTCCATCTCTATCAAGACTTCAAGATTAATCTGCTTATTATTTTGGTATTTCATTACAAGCGCTGTAGGACATACACTATCTGCCACATTGACTCAAAATATTAAGAAATAGCCACGATACCGAATGTGACACGCAGTGTTAGAAAAATTACAGAATTGTTGTTCTGTAGTTGGTTTTTATCGCCATAGACTATTGAGCTGATAAAATTTTGATAATGAAAATAACCTGAGAAATACAAAATTAATATTTTACTTAAAGATTTGTTATTGATATATTATACCTAGTTTCAAATATAACGAGCGAGTGAATGTTTAATTTGAAGACTTCAATATTTGTTTAAATATACATACGACTTGAATTAATTATAATCAGAGTGTACTTTGCAGTGTTCTATAGGTATTGTTTTATAGGTTCTTGAAAATTTTATTAGGTATTTCTCTCTTTCCCCTTCCTGCTTTTAGAGCAGTTATTATTAAGAATTTAAAAGTATTTGCCATGGAAAAGGAATTACGGATTGTTTAACGCAAAATAATCGAAATTCATCTGGTGCTACTTAACTAACATAGAGGTTAATATTATGACTAAATGTGTTAGCAGAAGATTGGGATTGATCAGAGGCATATATTTAGGAGGATTTTTTAATTCTTCTCAAGGACTTGTTGCTAAACCTTTTACCTCTAGGATATGATAATTTTATTGTTAAATTTTTGCTAGTAAAGTCCAGTAATATAGTGATTTTAACTTTCGAAGACCTATACGTTATGTGGCACATAAGTGATCTAAGGAATATTCGTTGAGAGAAATGCATACATGTCTGTGCACTTCACAGAAAGAAACTTTCACTTTAAATGTAAAAGAAATGCTATTCCTAATGTGATTTATTTGTTTTATTTTGATTGAATAAAACAGCTGTCTTGTTTAACAACATAGCTTATCCCGTTTGCCGAGAATTGCATCCTGATGTTCTTTTCAGCTCAACTTTAAATATCCTCATTTTTCAAGATAAGCAATGGAAAATAACATCATTATTATACATTTATGCTTACTTTATATTATCTTGAAGTTTTCCAATGAAAAACAAAGAGAAAAATTAATCGCACACTCTCCAAAATAACTTCTTATTTGCATTTTGTTTTGTTTTATTTTATTTATTAGTCATCCGATTTAGCAATAGCACATTACCGTGGGTGGAGTAAGGATTTGATAACCCGGAAAATACACTATGCGGGGAGGGTGGAGGGGGAAATATTAAACCATTCATCTAGAAGCTTCAGACTGCCAATAAACAAGGTGCTATCACTCTTAGCGATGAAATCATCTACCTTATTCACCAGCATTCCATATTACAGAGGGATTAGAATCACACCCATTGGTAGCGGTGACTACCACGTGTCGACAATAACACTGCGGCTTTGTGGGAGCTTTTTTTCCCCTTTTTGAATTCTCCCTTTTTTTTTTTTTTTAATGAGATTCTCACATTAGTTTCAGATCTAATTTTATGCATTACTAGCTTAAAAATGCGCGTGCTTATGAAACATTTTTTCACCTATATTTATTTTGCTGTTATTAGAACGAGGTACATAGGTTTCTCTTCTCCCCCTTTATCTTTTAAAAGATATGATACTTTAAAAAGTGTTTTAACGTTTTAGTGAAATTTTTGATACGCGCTGCCATGGGGTTAAGTTGCGATCTAAATATCTAAGACTACGTAGCCAGTATTATTTAAGTCTCTTAATTTTGCATTTTCCTGCTGTTTTTTCTTGTTTTGCGGAATGAAAATCTATAGTTTCCTTGAGGAAAAATAAGTCTTAATTTATTCTAAAAAAGAAATTCATTTTACTGATACGGTATTGTTATTGATGGAAAATACTCAGCAGTACTTCGTTGTGCATTTAATTTAGATCAAATTCAGTATGAATATGCATATAATAAGTTGCATTTTTATGTACGTGTCGCAAATTGTATGACTGCTAGATTCATTTTGCTTGTCCTTCCAATCTCTCCCACACACATATCCGTTTACTTGGAGGGATTTTATTCAACTTTAGTATTTGAGAGACCGTTACTAAAATTCGTCGAATCATTTCAAATCGCAAAACGATTCTAAATGATACAACGTACTTCGCTCTGACTGGGCGGAACGTTTCGTATGTAGAATCTGTAAAATTTGCCGAATCATCTCAAATTTTGTTTCCCTTGGATTTTTTTTTACTGGTAAAGTGATACAAAATTATGCTGCAAATGAAGTGAGCTTATAGTATATAAGCCCAAAATGACTCTGAATCGAATTCTTTTTGAACGATAATCCCATTCGCAAAAAATGTTGCAAGGATTCGATAACCCGGAAACGATGTTCTAGAGATAAAACTCTTAAGCTGCTTCAGCCCACAATAAGTTGGATAGCGGTCTAACAGTGAAACATATCTACCACCTAAAGCACATTCCCCAAAATTCATACCACAGCTAGATCTGGACCCGAAGTGTTGAAAGTAAATAGTGTTTATTCTCTTTCCAGCCAACTAGATCAGCATTTGCTGTGATAATGAATATTATCAGTGCTTTTTTTTTTGGGATGGTACGGCGTACTGGCACCTTTATTAAAAGTGACGTTTGACACACAGATGTGGTACTTTTCGAAAAATACCACATAATTATAAAGCTTTATATAGTAAATATCTTAATAATCATTTTTAGAATTTTGTATCTTGTACTAACTGTGCTGCGGAGGTTTCTATCACACAATATCAGTAATTATTTAGATTTCTTTTCATATCTTTTTAATTTTCAGTTTTTCGTGCTGCAAAGAAAAAGTTTTTTTTTAAAAAACAATAGTAATGAATATTATTATAAAGCATGCTACTGAAAAGTGCGCCTCTTTTTTTTTTTTTTTCCTTTTTTTATTTGTTTGTTTCGGATCATTTTCATAATCTCTTGTATTGATAAGATTAATTCAACGTTTGAAATGTTGGAGTCAGTAGTTTCGTTACTTACACATATCAGACCTCCAAATTGTGTATAAAGTTGACTCGAGAATTTACCTGATGTGAAAAATGAACATTACAACCATTCAGCTTAATTATGTATGAATCTTTCATACACACCTAGCAACATTTTTTTTAAAAGGATATGTAAATTGCATTATTTCTCCTATTTCTTGTTGTTGTTTTTCTTTATTTGCCTCCGTTGTTAGTAAAAAAAAATTAAAAGCAAGTTTCAAACAGATTTTATTTTATTTTTATATTTTTTTAAAAAAAGAATTGACACATTACTGAGTTAGAAGATTGTTTCCTCATAAGCTGAATTTTTTTTTTAATGTTAATTATTCGTAGAGCATTGTTTGGAATGAGTATTGCAATGATATTCGCATTTTTATTACGCGATGTAATGTATAATAAGTGAAAAAATAAATTGCAATTTTTTTGAAAGGGATGCTCATCGTTGGAAGACCTTATATTCATGAGAAACAGAAATTAAAAGAAAAATTCTTATTTAGGATAAACCGGAAAATTAGTATTAAAGAATCAATTATTTTGGATGCGAGTGTTCTTTTTGTGCTGATGTGTTCTCTTGTTTCCCCCCCTTTTTTTTTTAACTATTCATCTGTCACTAAAACAGAATTCCCCCTTTTTTGTTGTGAGAATTAATCTGGAATTTTCTTCGTTGAATTAATTAAACGTCGACATTTAATACTTTACCGACAGAGGAGAGAGCAAAGTCATGTTTTGTTTATAAAAAAAAGTGTTTATATAAAGTACGCAGTAATTAATTATCATAATGAATTTCTCATTAAGACGTGCTGATTTGGGCTATTATTAATCCCCCCCCCTGAAATCATTAATCTCTATGTATGAGCATTAACATGTTTACCTTTAAGGTAGATATGAGGATCCCTACTCTTTCTACCACCCAACAACCGATTATAAATTAGATTGTGAATTATGAGTTTATTGGGTGTGATAACTTATAGTAACCTCGCTGTTTTCGAAAAGTTTGTCAGTTGAGAGATGAATGCTTTTTCTCCTTTCTCTAATTAGTATCTTATATAAAGGCTTAAAAGTTATGTCCAGTTATGTGGCATAGTTGAATGCCTGAGTAATTTAAGCTGTTAATTATTCCTAAAGAGTTACAATTATTTGAGCTATGATTATTTACTTTTTTTTATATATTATTTTTTTTTATAGAAGTGGTCATATAAAAGAAAGTTCATTTGTTATATAAAATGATATAGATGGGTTTGTTGCAGAGCTTCCCCGTACATCCCATACGGTTGAAAGTTTGAGATGTAACTAGCTTTTCAAGTTGTATGTAATGACTTCTGTCTCATTAGTTGCAGTACTATTCATTAGGAATTTGATGAGGAGAAATGTTACCGAGTGATATTTCTTTTTCCTCATTATTACCACAGAAGTCCTATTAATGACATATTTAAGTGATCATTAGTTTTCTACCAGTAGCTGGTTCTATAAAATACTTGCGTAATCAAGAAAAATTATAAATAATAATCAAAAAAGATACTTGGTAAAGACAGTGACGCAAATTTTCTTTCGGTATGATTTGTAATCGGCGTCTAGCGTTGGCCAACAAAATTTCTTAACGAAGAGACATCTTATCAAGAGAAAGTAAATGTGGTTGTTTAAGGATGAGCGGTCTGAAGCCGATATTTAGTTTAAATTTAAATATTAAAGATTATATTTCGAATTATTGTGCTGGTTAAGAACTGGAAGTTATCTGCAAAAGAAAAATTGAAACCATCATTATTACAGTTACTTCCTATTGAATTTGTAATACTTGATAATTTACCCACAGGTAGGATGGCAACAAAATGGATGGTATTATGCGATGAATGATATTCTGCCTGTAAAATCAAACAAAACCAAAACACTGACGCTGTCTAATGCGAATGTGACAAAAAAAAAAAAAAAAAAAAACCTCTTATTTCGATAATATAGCAGAGTTTTTCACTTCCTTATCCAGAAAAGCCAGCCCGAGAGTACACGCAAATGATAAACATAGCAGACTATATAGATAAGATTAACTCTTATCGTAGATTAATTAGGTTACTACGAAGAAAGTTACTTAGTCGTGACAGGCCATTGCCTAACATGTTAAGGAGAGGGGAAGACAAGAAGAGATCACTAATTAAAATAAATTCTTAAGTCGATAAATCCTTTTAGGTGTGTGTGTGTGTGTGTGGCGGGGGGGGGTATGTCCATTGACTTGGTTTGGAGTTTTGTTAGTCACCGAAATTATTTAAAATTATTATTTAAAAAAAATAATTCACCTCGAAACGTGTTTCCATATTTCACCCTTCGGAAAATACTTCAAATGAAGTATACCGATTTACATACCGAAAGAAAACGGGATCCTTTATGACATTGAAGGAACAAATGTCAAGCACTAAGCTGTACTTAATAAGAGTGTGTATGTAAACATTTGAATTTTACAAAAGGTGTGTATATATCCTATTTATTACCCCGATGTTTTCTTCGTTTGTGATTGCGTCCTAATTATATTTAAGGATATATAATTCCAAAGTTATTTTTGGCAGCTAGTTTCCACATTTTTTCTCCTTGTTAATAGTTGAATTTTTATTAATTTTTCTCTTTCCCAATCGAAAACGGTTCTCAGACAAAAATAGAAACTCAGGTCTTCTCTGATGATGAAATTGTAGAACAAAATCCCTTTCCAAGCAAAATTCATATGTAGATAATTGGCCATTATTTAGATATTCTTAACTTGTCAGTAATTATGTGAACCTCATGAAAGCTAAATGTCTGTAAGTTATAGCATATAACATTAAATCACTTTAATGAATGACACCCTAGCATATATTTTTCTGCTATAGAAGTGCAATGTTTTAAATATCGTTTCAGTCTTAACCAGTCCATGCATAAAAATTATTAGGTATGTTTCAGACGGATGTGGATTATATGACAGGTTTAAGATGCACACTACTTACAACTACTAAATATTTCGCGTTGGAATCCAAATTACATCGTCAAAAAAAGCAGTTTTCATTTTTACTTATTTTATTTGATGTTTCATTTATCATGCCGAATGCGTCAGGAGCCAGTATGAAAATAAAACAATGATCATGTTTCATTGGGAAGTAACAGAGATTTCATCCTCACTAATAAAATAGTGTATATTCTGAATTTATTTGCGAGGAATCTAATAATTAAGACGCCTCCGTTAGGTATTAATAATTAAGAAATGGAAATCATACTTGTGAAATATTTGGGAATAAAGTTTCTATTTGGAAAAAAAATTGGGAAGGCAAATTTACAATATAATGCAAGTACAACAATCAATGCTTATGAGGGTGGGAAGTGGGTTGTATAAATTGATCGAATGTTTCCGTGAGGGAGGGCGTAACAATTTAAATGATGAATCAAGATTCAGGCCTGCCCATTACATGGCGACTTCTAACATTGCCGCAGTCAATAAGCTCATTCAAAGCAGTAGAAGTTTCGTTTCAAAGAGTAGCATTATAAAGATAAGCCTTTGGTGGGTTGTTATCACCATTCACTTCTGTACTGTTTGTATTCAGTTGCTCTATGATCGAATTTGACTTCATTTTGTACTTTATATCATTGTGAAAATCAAATGAACGATCGACACATACCAGAGGAGTAAAGTCGACATGAGCGAACAGCGAGTATATAAATTTTCAAAAGCATTTGCCAATGTGTAAATTCCATGTGTAGATACAGCATTATGGACCGATCGTCAACTACTGTGATGTTCTGTTGAACTGTCATTATATTGGTCTATTTTTAACAGCGCCACCCCACGGTTTATAGTGTTTGTCGGATTATTTTTTGTATCAAAAATTAATACCTGTACCGATATTGCAGAAATTCTGGTATAAATAACATTATTCATATAATTAGTGATGACAAAATGTTTTTAAAGCAGGATACGTATATATAATTGTTTTTATATAATTGCGAGAATATACATGAACTTATATAAAACAACACAAGTCGTGCATTTATATTAAGGTACAACATTCTTTTGCTTAGAACAGAACGAAATTTATCTTTAGCTAGCATTGGTTCGCCGAGTATAGAAGAAAATGACACTTGCTCAGTGGTCGACGTCTACTATGGGTTTCCATTTCAGCCTTCGAGATCAAAATTAAAAACACAATATTTTGAGCATTTCATTCAAAATTAGGAATGCTTTTCATTTTGTCCTTGGCTAAATTCAATTAAACCTTGGCTAGCAATGATGGGAGTTTTATTTTATTATTATTATTTTTAAATCAGTTGAGAGCACAAAGCGGTTGTATTTGATATACTTTTTTTGCATTATCCTTCGTGTTCGCAGCTGTTGTATATGATTTTACAGTTTCTCCGATACACAAAACACTTAATTTTATAATTAACTTATTACGTTTCCATATAATAGCAATTTTGCAGTCCCGGTTGGCCGAGTAGTTAGCATACCCGCTCTGTACAGCTTGCGGATTCGAATCCCGCTGTAGGCATGATGTTTGTTTGTGATTTCCTTTAAATGTGAGATGAATTTCATCACCTGGAGTGAGACTGCCGTCTGTATTGGAGGCCTGAGATTGCTTAAAACGTTCCATGTTTGGCCTTTAGAGCATGGTTTCCTAACTGTAGAAAAATTAATAATATAATAATATATTTTTGTACTTTGTGTGTGTGTATGTAAAGTAGAAAAAACTCGTTAGCCCACCTGCGGTACTAATATACTGCTTAGAAAAAAGTCAACGGATACCTCACGTAACAAGTCACGTGTATGTAGTCGTTATTAATTGGGAAAATATGATGCTCCCAAAAGCGTGCAGCTGTGTCCAGGTGAGATGGCTGCGAGAAGAGAACTGACGGAGTTTGAAAGAGGCGTTTTGATAGGATGCCATGTTGCAAGCCTATCTGTTCGGCAAATTGTTGACAAATTGAACCATCCCTGCTCAACAATCAGTGATAACCGTACTGAGATGGAAGGGCAAGAAGTCAATAGAAAGTACTATCCTCAGTGGACAACCCTCCCCCCCCCACTCTGTTACTAATGGCTTAGTTAAGTAAGTTTGAGCACGGTTAGTAGTTGGAAGGGGACCAATCGTTCGATGCTGTTGGTACACTCTCCCTCGATGAGTCTTTGGACTCCCTGGAGGTGTCAAATAATAATAATAATAATATGTAAAAACCGCCATTCGTCGGTCTACACGTTGAATGCGGAATTTCAGGGCATCGGTTGGAACACGAATCTGCACAAAAACATTCAGATCTACATCGATGTAGATCTGAGGCCCAACGACATGGGTTTCCATGGTAGGACCACAATATGCAAGCTCTACATTACCTGAACCAAGTTGCAGCGTTCTCTTCAGTGGTGCAAAGAGCGTGTACAGTGGGGCGTGAAGCTTGAAAGCTGCGTTATGGAGCCGACGAATCATTCTACAGGCTGTGGACGGGTGTGGTGGATCCCCAGTGACGTCCTTTATCAGAGTGCATAACCCGAATTATGAAATTCGGAGGTGACGGTGTGATGGTATGATCCTGGTTTGGCCCCAGACCTCTGCTTGTGGTGCCGCGAACATTGAACTTCGAGAAAGATCTGACATTCTGGACAATGCAATGCTTCCTACTTTGTGGCATTTTTACTGAACTGACCATCGTCTCTTTCAATAAGACAATGCACCGTACCATAAGACTGTAACTGCGTGACTTGTGGACATGAAAGACACCACACTTGACTGGCCTCCACAAAACCCTGATCTCAACCCTTGAACATCTCTGGAGCACAGGTAAGGTCAAGGGACATTCACCCCATAAAGTCCAGGATCTCATTGCATGCCTACAGGAAGAATTGTCCAAAATTCCTATTGATCGTAATAGCGTATGCTTGTGGAAAATATGCCCAGTAAGATTAGTGCAGCGAAATGAGGTCCTACATCTTATTAAGGTGGGCATAATATTCCTCACACTATGGTGTCCGTTGACTTCTTTCCAAGGAGTGTATAGTCCAATTTTACAAAAACCTTTCATGGGTGGTAAGCACAGAAAAAAAATCGTAATTAATTCAAGATGTCCTTTCTCTGATTAAGGAATGATCTCTTTCCGTGCTTGTTGTACAAATGATAGTGAAATTAGCCGTTGTCATCTGAAAAAAAAAAAAAATTCAAATCAAGACTTTCATATTTATGAATAGTTTTATATCATCAGTGACTCTAACAGGCACTTAAGCATCCAAGACCCTTCAGATATTCTTAGAATTCTTAACCGTAATTCCAGGATAAGGTGGTTAGCCCTATGCAACTTTTTATGTGACTCCCATCCACGAAAGGTTTTTTATAAACCTATAGTGCATTCTGTGGTCCGTAATCTCTTAAATTTCATCGCTTGTTGTGAAACCGCCGCACAACTGGAGGACCCAAACAGCGTGAAGAATTTATCTCCCACTTAATGACAATCCCGTATTTGAATCCGCAGCGATGTAGATATCTCAATATAGAGAAATATCTGAACCTTGTTTTCTTTCTTAATATAATTTATTTATGAAAGACGTTTATTTCCCCTGGTGTACGTCAGCTGAACCTGCTGCTGCCACGGAAACATGAAAGTGTTACTGCACATCGATCTTAATGAGACAAAGCAGACTTTGTAACTTCATTGCGGTGATGCAGTTTAGCAGAAAGCGAATAACACCAACATTATATGCCATTCGAAGTATATACCTATGTTAAACACTTTAATATATTTCTTCTTCTTCAACCTTTTGGTTCTGTCCACTGCTGGACGAAGGTCTCCCCCATGATTTTCCAGACCACTCGGTTTTCTGCCTCTCCCATCCATCTCATCTCATCTCATATAATATAATATACTTCTAATAATGCTTTAATATCACATTTGGATATATAACATTCTTTCAAGGCAACACGAAAATATCAGAAATATTTGAAAATAGATCAAAATATTTCATACCACAATATTTTTATGTACATACAGTTAATCTTAATATCAGTGTATGATCTCCCTAAATAATAGGAGTATACTGTACCTTGCGTGAAAATAGATGCTGATTAGTAACTCACTCGTATTACAGCTTTGTCCTTGACTCTTATTAATTGTCATTGCGAATTCAAGAACAAACTGGTTGCACTTTAGCAGGGGGGGGGGGACGGAGTTTCGCATCACATCTAGTATCTGGTTGTTGCTATATAAATAATAGATAGGGGTATAGTGTACTTAATGCGCAGCTCTCAAGTCTGCTCTAGCAAGTTTACTTACCAGGTATCGAATTGTGATTTGTTTTTTTTTTTTTCGTAATCACAGATTGGCGACTATATCAGGTTTCTGGCATTTTTTTCATTTCCCCACCTCAAATCCTAACTTATTTTAAGCAACCCACTAGATCTAGGTCCTCGATTCCTCATGCTATTAACCAGGAACCTCCACCTTGTTGCTACTTCCCAATACTCTCTCCGAATTTCGCAGTATGTTTTCAGACTGGATTTGTTTGGAATGAGAAACGGGTTATCCTGAAGGAAACTACTATTTCCATGAGATCAGCTAACTCAAATTCGGTTAAAAAGCCTTAGTTTAGAAAAGTGTTTCTCACGTCGGCTACGAAAATCGAATCTACGTTTTTTTTTTTTTTTAATTAAAAATTTTTTTTAAAATTTTAAATGACGCATTTTCTCGTCATGCTTCCAACCTATTGTAATTCTCAATTCTCCTGCTGAGAAAAAGGGTGAAATGCTTCAGCATCCCTTTTTCGGCAGGATTTAGAAATCGGTGGATTATTTTGGATAATCCGCAGATTTTCAATAATGATAAAATCTGGCAATATAGAATAGCATTTGATATTAGAAACATTTTGTGGAGAATGTAGAGATGCAGTCTAGTATTTTTAAGAAACTAGATTTTAATGTAATATTTTGACTGCGGAATTAAGTTTAAACCACCTAGAGTGCTCAATGTAGGATTAATTTCCTCCTTTTTGTGTGCGAAATTCATATAAAAATGAATAAACCCTAGAGCTAAAATATGAAATGCCTATTTAAACGCGTTTTGTAAACCTTACGTATTAATGGCTAATGTTAGCGGCGCATTATCTTTTTATTTATTTCTGTACTTCCTTCCCCCTCCAGTCTTTATATAACCGCACTAGTGTACTTCATTAGAAAGTAACCTCAACAAACATTAGCATGCCAGTGTTTAATTATATCACGGTGCTAACGTAAGAGCACTGCAAACAAATCTTATCTCGGAACTCGAAATGGGACAGATGAAGAATATTATTACCCTTTCCTACTTGAGCTTCGATCAGTGAAATCATCATCATATATAGTTAATTAAAATGTATATATTAAAAATATTTGATACATTTTTTTTTGCATTTTTAGATTCAAAATTTTCTAAATTTAAATAAAAAGTATCTCAAAATCTAGAAGATTTCTCTCTTCTTCCTCATCTACTTGATAATTCATTCCTCTTGCGTAATTTTTGCACCATGTGATTAGTCAATCTATGCAATACAGCAAATTAAAATCGTCAACGCCATCATAATATTATTAGATCATACTCATGAAAATGTACTACTGTTGATTTGTATCAAATATTGTGAAGTATTTAAGAATGCTGACAGTCTCTCTCTGTGTGTGTTCTATAATATTCTTTCAAATATTAATACTTTTTTTTATTTAGCTTAAATTTCTCTATTTCTTTTCAAACGTAAGTTTTTATCTTAGCAAGGCTGTGAAATATAGAGGATCTCTCCCCTCACCCTGACAAAAATGCTTAGAAATTTCCCCTTTTTTGGGATAAGTAGCCTATGCAAACATTTTTCTTGAAAGTGTTGGGACATATATGCATCTAAGAAGTCTGTTGGATGTCTTTGTAAAGTAATTCAACTACAAAATTACAGTTGGTGTGAATATCCGATATGGTTTATTCAGTTATTTCACAAAGGCATTTACTGGCACGTTATCATTCATTAGTTAATCTGTCACGACAATGTAACTTGGTCAATGATAGAATGGCGAACATTGCGGTGTTGTTACAATTGAATATTAACACCCCCCCCCGCCATCAAATTTTGTTCCTCAAGATTTGTGTAGCAAAAAGGGAAGAATAAAATTCGGTAATTCAGATAAGACATTTCCTCATCTTTTGATCCATAAAGAGATTGTCACAGTATCTGAATGTTACGATATTTTGTCCATGTTGGATGAGTCCTAAAGTTGGAGAGTCTAGTCTAGTTCAGGTGCGTATTGTGAGTGCATTTGGGAAAGGGAGAGCGTAAGATTGATTCCCTGTGGGTTACCCAGAGGGGGGGGCCAAGGGACCCGGTACCCCCTAAAGGAAAAAACACTAGAAAATTTTCCAAAAATCTTTTCCTAATTAAAATTCTTTTTTTTTTTTATTTATGTTGTGTCGTGTCTTCTATTTCTATACTACTTATGAATTAGCGATCATTGTGAATGCTTAGTGTGATTCTCAAATCGTCTACTCAACTCGTCCCCCCCCCCCCAAGATACTTCTTGAGTGCACTACTGGAGGAGTTACCTGTCAAAGAAAAAAAAAAAAGTCAATCTAAATATAGATAGAGGTGTAACATCTCCTTTATATTATTTGCATAAAGTCCCCGGATCATTATACTTAGTTCTTTGGAGAAGGAACTAGTAAAATTTTCGAAGAGTTAAAGGAGGTTGTTCTTTCATTTCTACTTGAGTAGATAAAATTATTGCATAAAAATTATATAAAACATCCAAGTTTCTGTTTTGAGATTTGGGGAATAACAGTTACAATCACCAACAGCCTTTCTTACAACGGGAAAATTTGTAACCTCTTATGAGGAAGAGGGAAGCATCAAGTGCCAATAGCAGTAGAACTGGCATCGCTTAATGGTGTTAAGAAAATTCTGCCAGCGGTTGGAGACTTTTTCTAGGGATGAGGGAGAAGTAAGTTTGATTCTGTGAATCACTAGATTGAACTGTGTGTGTGTGGGGGGGGGGGGCAGATGTCCTTTCCGAAGAGCATTGGTTCTTGTATAAAATGTATGTATTACAAAGAAATTGTCTCTGCAATAGGAGTGGAATGAACGAGAATGATTATTAACAAGCGTGATCTCTTCTTGTAGGCGGCATGCAGAACTCATTGAAAATGTGAACACCATTTCACATTGGGTCATATTACGTAATGAATAATAAGTTCATTTTCTTTAATGTGAATTCCATCCACAGAAGGCTGTTAGCTGTATCACTACCATGGGTGGAAAAAGGTTAGATAATCCAGAAATCCTTCTCTAGAGACCACACATGGAACATTTTTTACAGGCCAATAAAAAAAAAACTCTGTGAAAGACGGTGGCCTTTCACAGAGCGATGAAATTCATCTCCCACGCAAAGACGTGCACAAAACATTTATGCCTAAGGTTATCGATATTCCAGCCGGATATATCAAACCACTAGGCCAGTTAGGCTAGCGTATATATAAAAGAATGAAGTAAACACTTAATTTAAATCCAGGGAGGCCTGAGCCTTTCTCTCATACGTTAGATAAACAAGCTGGAGCAAAATGGGTGTGTGTGTGGGGGGGGGGGGGATTACAATAAACACGCATTTTTCACAATTAGAATATGTATGGATTTGGAATAATTTACATTTTAATTATTTATTATACATTTCTCAGAAGTAGCAAAATGTTCATGAGACGTAAGAACCTTTCGGATCCTGTTAGAAAATGCAAATCGTTACTCATTCGTCATCGCTAATTATTTTACAATAACACAAACTCGCTAGTTAAATTTCACTTAGATGAGAAAGGGTAAAAGTTACATCTAAAGGTTTGAAAGATTTTTCGCTTGGAATTTAGAAAATATTAAATTTAAATTCAAAAATATATATTTTTTCACAGATCAGACGTTTTAATGTGGAACAAGATTTCCTTCTGGAACTATTGTCTTTCGATTAAATCAATAACTTCAGTCACCTTTTATGCAATACTGTATTTATTTTTCCATTGTGTTTAAAAGTTAAAATTTTTTTCAAGCAGCTACTGGGTGTAAGTATTGATAACGTCACTGAGTTATGTTTTTTGTGATAGGGGCATTATCGTCCTCTTTTGTTTTTCAAGTATTCACCTCCTTTGTATAAATTTATATTTGCTTTTTTATGATTACCTGGGGGGTGGGGGGGGGGGGGGGTGGGGGGGGGGGGGGGTGGGGGGGGGGGGGGGTGGGGGGGGGGGGGGGTGGGGGGGGGGGGGGGTGGGGGGGGGGGGGGGTGGGGGGGGGGGGGGGTGGGGGGGGGGGGGGGTGGGGGGGGGGGGGGGTGGGGGGGGGGGGGGGTGGGGGGGGGGGGGGGTGGGGGGGGGGGGGGGTGGGGGGGGGGGGGGGTGGGGGGGGGGGGGGGTGGGGGGGGGGGGGGGTGGGGGGGGGGGGGGGTGGGGGGGGGGGGGGGTGGGGGGGGGGGGGGGTGGGGGGGGGGGGGGGTGGGGGGGGGGGGGGGTGGGGGGGGGGGGGGGTGGGGGGGGGGGGGGGTGGGGGGGGGGGGGGGTGGGGGGGGGGGGGGGTGGGGGGGGGGGGGGGTGGGGGGGGGGGGGGGTGGGGGGGGGGGGGGGTGGGGGGGGGGGGGGGTGGGGGGGGGGGGGGGTGGGGGGGGGGGGGGGTGGGGGGGGGGGGGTAAGTATATTGAACATCAACAAACTCAGCATGTGCTCATAATGAAACTCTGGTTGAAGTTAGTCATATGCAATATATGACGGTTATACCAAGTTATTAAATAATCGTCATTTGAAATCAACCACCAGTGGTATGGAGGCTTTTGTATGTGTGTGTTAAAGATCAGAACAGAAAAAAAAACTGCATTGTATGTTAAAAATTAGTGGTGAAGTGCACACAATAAAACCTTATCTAAAATATATATAAACATCTATGCGAGTTTGAACCAGTTTTTGTCAGTGATTATTTTCAGTTTTGAACTCATCATAGATTATTTGATCAAATAGTTACATTACACAAAGTATTACTTTGTGTAATATAACTGATTGTATCAGTGAAAATCTTTTGATGCAAATTAGTTTTGTAAATAGCCCAACTAATAAATATCGTAATGCAATGCTGCTTTGCACTTCCAGCTCATATGGAACATTTTGGTGGGTCCCGATTCATGCACTGAGTAGAGTGAAGTTTGCATGATGTTTTGTATTTTACCTTTTTTTTTTAACTTGTTACATAATAACTATGATGTAGCATCTCCATGGTATCGAAGAAACATTGTAGGAGGGCACCCCACTATGCACCACACAACTTGCCATCCTTTTACACTACTTAATCCTCCACCATTTACAACCTACCACCCACTGGTAGTAATTTGCTCTGTTAATTGCGATGTGTTCTCTGGTCAATTTGCTTGTATGTGAGATGAAAAATGAGTTTCAGGTAAGAAAAAAACCTGTTAACGTACGAGATAAACCAACACAAATTGAAAAAGTCCCTGTAATAATTCCTCTCATGCTGAGAATTGAACTCCCTTTTCTAATCGAAGTGTGCATAGTACTGTCGTTCCTCCAACTGTAACTGCACTCTGGAGGCGTATAATCAATAATTAATATTTGCTAGCATTCCCCACCCCTTACTTTTATTGAGACTTAATGAGAATCGGTTTAACGTGCACTTTCTAGACTGTTAGACCAATTTATTCATTTGATGGTGATTTCCTCCTGTCTTAAATAAACAAAAAAATCCCATTTTTAAAATATTACATAGTGTAATATTAAACCTCTTATAAAATTATAAATATTGTTCCTTTGTTACTTCAATTTTATGTATTTCTTATTTTCTAGCAATAAATAACATAAAATCACTCTTCATTTGCAGTTCATATGTGTTGTGGTGTTTTCGTAATATGTAATTAAACAAAATTTGTTTTATACCTGAACAACTTTTTGAAACTTTTTTTCTTATTTTATTTTTTTTTTCATTTACATTCATACAATAACTGATGTTGGATATTAAACTAGTCCACTTGACACAGATTGAATAGACTGATAATGAAGTTGACAAAGTTTTTCATGGAAGAAACTTATTTCATCTGTGGGAATGATGGGTTATTTCCCAGCTGTTACATGTATGGAAAAGATAGTCAGTTTTAACAGGTTTCATTAGATTAAATTTAGAATTTTCTGTAGATTGCAGAAGGGAAATGTCGAAGTCTGATATCCACAGTGGAATAAAAGTGAATAGTCATTAAACTTAATTAAGAGGGAGATGTTAAATCCCATTTTATTTTATAGCCAGGTAAAACTAGGGTCGAAATCCATCGACATCCATAGAGTTTCAATGCCGAAAAAACTATCGGCGGAACCAAGTGTAAATGATCACTTGGATAGTACAACACCAGGGCAACTCCATGCAAAGGTGGAGCAAGCTCCCTCACTAACTTTAATATTCTTTCATAATGTAAAACCCAACTCCTAAGAGATGTATATATATTGTTTTACATTATGAGAAGAGGTCACTACCCAGACCGGTTTCAACCTTTTTTGAGGTCTCATCAGTGAGTAGGTAGACCTGGAATATCAAAGTTTTTAAATGAACAGAAACTTGCATACCACTAATATCGAATTGCTGAAGTGGTGTACCTTTCGGCTTATTATCTTTGGAGTCATTAAACTTAGTTAGTTGATGTTACTGCTATTAAGGAATTTAGTTGTAGAAAGTAATTTTAATGTATATTTGGTTTTTGATAAGGCATTCAATATTGTATCTCAGAATTATGTTGTTTACAAATTTGCGATATATGATTTTAAGAATATGAACAACTTGAAGTGGTTAGAGGAAACAGGATTCTGTAGTTATTAGAATCTAGATGTCAGTGTTTGGACTATTGCTATTTTTAATTGTTATCATGATAAAAGTTTAATGGAGTGAAACAGCATTAGGAAATTATCAAAAATAGTATATAATACTTCCACTATTTCATCTCAGTTACAGAGACATTATTAGGAAGTACAAAATGAGACTCGTAACATACACACGCAAAGGTAGCACAGAACTAACCGAAACATGTCGATGAAAGACTAGAGTCTTAAGTGGGGTGTCTTCTATGGGTCACCTGTCAGCGGTCTAGGATGTAAACTTGGATCTGTTTCCCATATTTTGGGAAGTTTTATGCAACCATATTTATTTAAGTTAGGCTGATTTTTAAGAGCAGTAGTAGATTCTAAAAACAGTCTTTCTCGATCACAGTAAATTTAGAAGAGAAAGACCTGTTTTTAGAATCCTGTAATTAAATTCTCCCATCATGATTACCTTCGTTTTATATGGCTAACCAATTTGCCTAAATATTTCCTGGCTTATAGCAGCATCCTATCAGATATATACTAGCCTGTTAATTTTAACTTTGCACAACACATGTTCAAAATCTGCATGTACTATTAACTTCCACACTTTGTGGACACAATTCCTCTGCAATCATTGATAGAACTCTCCCTCATTTTTTCACCTTCCTATTCTTCTGGAAAGTTGTATATATTTTTCCATTTCTATTCCTGACAGGACATTATCCTTAGACAACCAAGTTTCACTTATACTGATTATCTTTGGGTATACTGATTCAATCACTGCAATGAATTCAGCTGTTATTTGGAATACTCCTTATTGGTATATAAATATAACAATCCCACTGTTTTTGAGGCCATTTCATGAGTACATATTCTCTGTGTTAGCCACTATAGCACACCTCTCTGTTTGATCTGATCACTCCCATTTTCCTGATCCTGACTCTGATTGCCATTCATACATTGGGGCCTCCCTCGATGAGTCTAATGACTCCCTGGAGTTGCCCGTAATAATAATAATACCTGTCTCATCCTCAACTTTATGCAATTCATCATCTTGTCCTGCTGTAATCACATCTTCATCCTTGTATCCATCTTCCTTCTATAGTACAACCCAAATGCCTCTGCTTCCTGCTTCACAAGTACTCTTGAATCATGAGGTAAACTAACTTCTTGATTCCGTGCCTTCTCAGCAAATAATAACGCTTTCTAAATTCAGAACACTAAGCACATTCAAATACAATCCATTCAACTTTAAACCATTCCAACTGCCCTTCACAAACTGAATCCCCTTTGACTCGCACAACTCAGCCATCTTGCTATTCATTATCCCTGCTCTTCTCAACTTGCTATTATCATATCTGGGCATCATGTTAATGATTTTTCCAACAACACTATTATCATTTACCTCCTGCAACAGCTTCCTCAAGTCTCTATCAACATTCCTTTTTTCACCAACTAAGTCATTCCTACCAACAACTATCACTAATTCTGATACTTGCTCTTTCCTACTCTGAAAAGCATCAGGTATTTGTTTTAATGTTTCATTAGGAAAGCATGTTTTGTGTACTTGTTAGTTATTGAGTCATCATACAATGATATATGATTATCCTTTGATTCTTTCTTCCTAATGCTAACTTTCTCATTCACATCAACATCGCTTCTTTAGATGTTTATTCTCATCTTCCAGATGCTTCATTTCACTTTTCCCTTTTATCAGCTCTTTCCTAAACTCTATTCTAAAGTTTCTCTTTCCTAAACTCCACAACTAACACGTCCATGCAATTTTTGTTTACTATGGCGATGCTAGCTTCCATTTCAAAATGTCCTAATTTATCACTACACTTTTCACATACATTAATGCTTTTCTTCCAGTCCACAAATTTTTCACTTTTTTGGTGCATACATGAAACAATTCTCGCAACACATCCACTGGGAAAAATCCAAGACAGAGCTCAGTCTTCGTGCCAAAGGAATACACTGAAGACATTTGCTTCTTAAAATTATTTTTAAATTATGGTTTTCTTTAGTTTTAGTAAATGTTATTCATAAGTTCTCCATTAATGAAATGTATTAATTTAGGATTTTTACTAATGGATGAAGAGCAGTTATTATCCAGTAAACATGGCATTTGGAACTTGTGTTTATTAATGTTTTACCAATTCATCTGTGATGTGGTTATCTATGTACATTGCAGATTGCCAGTAAGACATAATATCTGGCTATGAAGCTTTTTCCTTAGTGTTTAGATGACTATGTTTTCCCAATTATGTTTTCCTAATTTCCCAAAGATGCTAATTGGTATCCTAATTAGCATCTTTGGATAACAAACTGGGAATTACTTGGTAGTATTTTTTTTTTGTCATGGAAAAAAATGACTGGTACACTTGACAGAAGAATACACTGTAATTAGATAAACTAATGACTCATAGCCCTGTTTTGTTGGCATGTAATTAATTCTGTTGCAGGAAAATTGTCCATTGTTACATTGCCAGATAAATGTTGACTACAAGTTGTTAACCCTTAATAAAAAAAAAATTCAACTACAGCTTTTTTTTAATAATAATTTATATGCAATTTTTTTATGAATGGTTGTAATGGATTGGGTGGATTTAAATGACGAATAATATATTGATGAAATGAGTTAAATAATTTAAAAAAAATGTATTTCTGAATCACTTCGTAAGTTCATTATGAAGCGAATTATTAGCGTTGACTTAATGTTTTATTATTTTAACAAAGTAAAGTTTTTTTTTTCAGTGCTACATCCACAAAAATATGTACAGAACTAATCTTATAGATTTTTTTTTAATCGCAGGCTCTTTATACTTGTTGAAACTAGTCAAGTAATCATATATTCAGGATTTATTTATTTTATTTTATTTTTATTTTTTTGTAAATTTTGGCATTGGTTAGTGCAACTTTGCCAAAAGTTATAGGCATTAGTGAGACTTGGCTAACAGGAGATGGTATAGTTATAGGGATAAAATGCATAGGGTTTAGTATTTTCAGAGAACATAGAGAAGATAGGATGGGGTAGGGTACTGCTGATGATAGCAGATTAATTGCAGCCAAAAAGAATAGGCGATAGGTGGGAGGGTGGTTGTTCATTTGAAGCAGTCTTGTGTGAGATCAAAGCTAAGGCAAAATATAAAGTTGGTTGTTTGCTATAGGCTTAGGGCTTCCAGGGATGATCTGGAAGACATGCATTGAAAAATTAGTACAATGAGTGTAGATTCATTTATTATTATGGGGGATTTCAACTATGGTTTCAACTAAGAAAGAAAGATCACATGGCAGTAAGGAAATGGAATTTATACACCTAAGAGATAATTACTTGAGGTAGCATGTGATGGAGGGGACTAAGGGTGTGAGAGTATTGGACCTGGTCATAAGATCTGAAGAGCATAACCAAGGTGCCTTGTCACTTTTCTCTTTATATGACCACCTTGCCTCCAATTAGCAAAAGTGACAATGCAGTCTTGACTTGGGAGATTGTAAAACATGAGGAATATTCTGTCAAGAAGGGGCAGTATATAATATATAACTGCCCCTTCTTGACAGAATATTCAGAATATTGTTTTCTATATATGGAACTACAAGGAAGGAGATTATTCCTAGCTTAGGGGGAAGCTTAAATCTGTGCCATGGGAATATAGTTAAGGGTCATCTAGAGGAAGCAGTATTAAATTCTATACCTTGTGTAAGGAGGGTTAATCAGGTAGGAGTTAGATGGATGAGTAATAGTATTAATCATGAACTGTGGAGGATATATAAAGAAAATGAAGGAAGAAGAAAATGCTCTGGAGGGCGTATAAAGAGAAAGGTGAAAAAATAAAAGGAAAAAAAAACTCATGAACAGTACAAGACTCAGGCAAGGAAGGCAAAATCAGATTATAAGAAGAATCTGGCCAAGCAGGCCAAATGAAATCCCAAAAGTATTCTTTCATTATGTGGCAAGTAAGAGGAAGAATGACATTAAAGTTAATGGAAGATTAACCTTAATGAGAGTTAATGGGAACAGAGGTGGATAAATTGGAGGTTCTTAGGATACTGCAGAATCTCAATGTAAATACAGCTGTGGGATTAGTTGGGATATCAGCTAGGGTTTTGCGAGAATGTGCAAGGGAACTGCCAATGCCTTTGAATAGGCTCCTTAATTTAAGTCTGAACTCTGGTAGAATTTCAAAGAAGGAGTGGAAGGAGGGCAAAATAATTCCCTTTTATAAGGGAGTTTCTAAGATTGCAGTAGCAAATTATAGACCAATCAGTATTGCAGGAGTGGTGGTGAAAGTACTGGAAAAATTGTTCAGAAAAAGAATTCAAGAATGGGTAGATAAGAATGATAATGTATGAGGGGCAACATGGCTTTGTTAAGGGTCGGTCACCTTATTAATTTACTGTCACTATTATAAAAAATTAATAAATTACTAAGGCATGCCCTTAGTAATTGACTAACTTTTATTTTAGTAAGTTATTAGTAATTTACTAATAATTCTGCTAGATTTTGCAAAGGCATTTGACTGAATACCACATAAAATCTGTTATGCAGATTAGAACAAATGGGGATGGATATGACACTGGTTATTTAGATAAGAAGAGGTAGCTACTGGAGTAATATCAAAAGTGGTATATGGAGGAGCAGAATCCAGGCAAAAGCAAGTGGTGTTCCACAAAGTTTAGTGCTAGGACCACTGCGCTTTAATTTGTACATAAATGATATAGGAAATAACCTGAAAGGAAATATTCAATTGTTGCTAATGATGCAAAATTAGGTAGAGTAATAGGTAATCAAGGCAATGGGAAAAGCTTGCAGGATGATTTAAATAGACTGTTAGTATAGAAAAATAGATAATGGGTGTCAGTTTAATGTGGAGAAATGTAAAGTTATGCATTTTAGGATACAAAAATTACAACTTGTGCACCACATTGAGGAAATGTTTACTCCAGGAAATTGATTAAGCCAGGAATTTTGGGGTGTGGTAGTAGTTGAAGTTTAGAGGACATCTGCTAAAGTAGCCAGGGTAGCTCACAAGATTACTTGGTTAATGAAGAATACACTAGCAAGCAGAGATAAAGGAGTTATTATTACTCTTTATAAAGCCTTAATGTGACTTCATCTGGATTACTGTGCTCAGGTCTGGTCTCCTTGGTTTCTTGGGGATGAGAAAGCAGTGGAGAAGATTCAGAGGCAGGTGATTAAGATGGTGAGTGGTCTGTGAAATGTTCCCAACGAGGATTGATTGAGGGTGTGTGGATTGCAGAAGAGATGTGAGAAAAACATTTAAGTTACTTAAAGGGTTTTATGGGATTGATGTAGGGGAAATGTTTCAGCACTTGGGTAGAGGGGCCAAAACAAGATGTCATCTCTGGAAATTGAATAAAGGTTGTGAGGACTATATTTTTTGCTTGGAGATTTGTGAATGAATGGAATTAGTTGCCAGAGTCAGTTGTGAGTGCTTTGTCTGTTAATGGGTTCAAACAGAGGTCTGATAAATTGTGTGGATAGTTTGGGTCTCCTGCAATCAGTCTTTGGACTCCACGGAGGTGCTTGTATAATAATAATAATAAATTTCATTAGAAACTAAACTTTGTATTAGGGGAGGGGCATCAATTAAGAAATATTTTCAGTTTATCTCTTTTCATGTTAGCAGTTGATTACTGATATCTTAATCAAAGAAGTGAATGTTATTATTGTTACTATTATGTGACACTTAGGATTCATCATGAGAGGGTATACTATACAGTGACACCACTATCATCACCAACACAAAATGCCATCTATCACCCACCATCACTAACAGTATTTTGCATCTTTGTCTGTATGCAGGATGAAGAACCTGAGTTTTCAAGAAGAAAAATCCTGCTACCTCTGAATGAGATCAGCCAACTTCCTTCAATTAAAAAATCCCATATAAAGATTCGCTGCCATCATGATCAGAATTGAACTCAGAGTTCTTTTCCAGTCAAAGGGTGCACTATTCTGTCATTCTTCTGATTGTGATATGAAGATGCTACATGTCATACATTTCATACAAATATGTATAGATTTCTTTTTGAGTTATATTAATGCAGAAATCAGAAAAAAGTTATTTAATATGAGATTAATACTTCTAATGTTCTTTGTAATTAATATAATCCATAGAAATATATACAGTTTTAATTTGTTTTAAGTTACAGAATGGAGAAAAACAGCCTTTACCATAATATTATAGTTACTTTTGCAGATGCCATTAGTGAAAATAATCCAAGGATAATTGATGA
The DNA here is from genome assembly GCF_054136105.1 of Typopeltis vanoorti. Taxonomy (NCBI): domain Eukaryota; kingdom Metazoa; phylum Arthropoda; class Arachnida; order Uropygi; family Thelyphonidae; genus Typopeltis; species Typopeltis vanoorti. The sequence goes on along the minus strand of NC_143563.1, from coordinate 74,832,044 downwards.
TTCAAGAGCTAGAAAACTAGCTAGTGATTTGAAGAGGTGTTCTTATTATGAGACTTGTGCAACTTATGGACTGAATGTGGAAAGGGTGTTTCAAGATGGTAGGTATCAAAATTGTACTGAGTTCACATACAGTAAAGTATAAGAAAAATCTGTCAGCTACATTGCATATGTTACACCGGGGCCATACTTACACTTTTCCCGAGGCTGGCAGGGCCTGAGGTGCTAGACTGCTTTGGGGTTCCCTTATTGTTTGTGTCCATAAATTGGCCTTAATTTTAAGGTCCCCAGCTAGAGCCTCATGTGCCTGTGCATAAGTATGGCCCTGTGTTACCCAGGTTCACAAGGCTAGTTTACCTGTTTGTGTGAAGGGAGGGAGAAGAAAAAAGCCTGAGATTTCAGGAGAAAAACCTTAATATCCTCTTCTTAGGTTAGTTAACTTTGCATTCCATGTCGAATAAAATTCCCCCATCATAGATGAAATTTAAAAACTAGATCTTTTTCAAGGCAGTCTATGCATTGAACCCATGTATCCACAGAAACATGAATTTTTAGCATAATTGTTGAAGAAAATGACTTTATTTATATAGTAATCTGTTTATCCAACTTCAAAACAATGACCCTTTAATTAACCAACCCCTGCACACACAATTGGTCATTTGTGCTTCTGTTGGTTCTTTTTTTTTCTCTTCTGCTCAGCTCATTGGGTATTTAAAAAATATAGTTTCTCACCACTTATCCCACAAACTCTGCAGAATTCTTCATGTATTTTCTACTATGAGCTCTAATTTCTGACACAATAGCAGATTCAGAATGTCACTCCATAAATGAAAAACAATCTAAATTTGCAATTTGTGGGGTTATTGATTAAGTATTATTCTTAATCCATGACTCCTACATGGATTAAGAGTTAGAGATTAATTAGAATGTACTTGTTTTTTGCACATGACATTTATGACAACTTCCTTGATTTATTTTATGCACTCAGTGAGAAGAATCTGAAATATTATAATTGTATCAAAAGTCACAAATTTCTTATCTAGTAGGACCATTAAAGTTTCAGTGATTGCTTTGGTGTGCATTAACAGAATAGTGACATCCATACATATGTATTTATTATGTGTTGGCATTTCTATAAAGTGGGTTATTCCTTTTCAAACATTCTGATTGCCCAGATATTATTATTACATCATTCTAAGACCTCATGGAGTCAGACTCGTCTGGGGGGGAGGGGAGTCCCTTTGTCATACAAAGATCATCATACTAGGACTTAAACATATTAAAATTCTCTGGAGACACCACACTCTCAGGCAATACATTCCAATCATTCACAATTCTCTATGCAAAAAAAAAAAATACCTTCTTCTCACTCCACAGCTTACACCTTCCTTATACTGCTTTCAGGGATGACCTTGTGTTCCTCCACCATTTTATGAAAAACCTCTTCAACGTTAATTCTATAACAACCGACATCTCTATCATATCAGCCCTCTTCCTCCCATCCACTAGACTCTGAAAATTACATCTTCTCACCCTTTCTTCATTTTCAACATTCCAGAGATCAGAAAGTACTTTGGTCAATCACTTCTGAACCGTTTAAAGTATCTCCTCATCTTTTTGAAAACCAAGTGAACAAATCTGTTCACAGTGTTCCATATGTGGCCTATCAAGGCCTTATATAATGGAACCAGAATATCCTTCTACAAATAAGTATTTTCTGCATCGTTACCAGAATTGGTTGTGTTGTCCTCACAATTTCATTATGTCCTCTAAATTTTAGATCTTTATCTAAACCTTCAACAATATATCTCCACCAAGAATAAATTCTGCATCACATCTTCATTTTTCAAATTTTAAAACTTTACATTTTGCAACATTGAACTGGCATCTCCACTTCCATGCTCATTCACTCAGCCTATTCAAGTCTTATAAGACCACAACATTTACTCTACTCTTCATAGTTTGTCCCAACTTTGTCATCATCATCAAATTCCTGACATGTACCCTCAAGGGGTGTACAGGATATGATAGTACTACATGAAAAATTTACATCATTACTAACTTCCTATCTACAATTTTCTCCAAATCAGTCTGTTACTTGTCAAGACTCCAACATTATCAGATCTTATATTTCTATCGTCTAAGGCACTTTATACCATATCAATCCACCTATATCTTGGTCTTCCTCTGGGTCGTTTTCCTGCCAACCTGGCAGAGAACAATTGTTTTGCTAATCTTTCCTTGCCCATTCTGTTTAAGTGACCATACCACCTGAGATTAGCTCTGCTAACGCATTCCTGCATGCTGACAATGCCAAGTTCTTTCCTAATATCCTCATTTTTAATATGATATTGCCATTGATGCCATCTGTTTATGCCTATAATCTTTCTCAGGACTCTCATATCTGTGGTCTCTAATCTTTGGTCAAGTGTTTTACTTCTGACCCAGCTCTCAGATCCATAAGTTAAAACTGGTTTGAACACGGTCTTGTATACAGCTAATTTAGTGTTCTGACTAATTTCTCTCTTATTCCATATAAATTTATTCAGTTGAATTCCTACTATACCAGCTTCGTTGATTCTGTTGTCTATTTTCATATTTATTTTACCATCTTCACTAAAAACCATGCCTAAGTAGCTGAAATGTTTTACTTGTTTTACAGGTTCTCCGTACACAACGCAGTTGACATTTTCAACATTTCTACCTATTTTCATTGTCTTTGTCTTTTTTATTGCTGACCTTCATACCATATCTATTACAACAGTTATTCAGTTTAATCAGAGAATCTTGCAAACTTGTAGCGGATTTATTTAGCAGTATAACATCGTCCGCATAAAGCAAAGAGCTGACATTAACATCTCCAATTCTGATATCATGTTTAATACCACTTTCCTTCATAATGTGATCCATATAGATCAGTGCTTCCCAAACTTCTGGATGTCAGGGCCCCTTTGCAAAAATTAAAATATTTCATGGTCCCCCTCGAAATAAAATCGTAATAGAGAGATATATTATTATAATATTTATTGTATTTATATTCAATACAAAACATACACAGCGAATATTGCAAAAATCAAATGCATATATTACATTTTTTGCCTCTTACCGTTTGGTTTTGAAGATGATGCGGGCTGTTCTGGTAAAATATGAAATACTGTCCTTTTTTTTTTGAGTCTGTTTCTGATTGTTCGCAGGATTTTTTTTTTTTTTTTTATCAGCCACTTATCCATCTCAGGGTTAAATTTTTTAACGTAGAATAGATCAAATAATATCACCATTTACCGATACTGGTACACCAAAGACTGATAACATGAAATTAGTGAATATTATCTGAATAAGGGAATCCCCGGACTAGGAACATTTTTCTCTTTTGTGACTTTTCTCCCTTTACAGTAATTAAGCCTAACGCGAAACAGACAGCAAAGGCAGGTTATTAAAATGCATATGATTGGTGCAGTATTAACAAAAGATCGTGCAACCGAAAGATAAAAGCATAGCGGACAATTGAGTTGAAATGTTAACTCTCTTCAACCGAATTCCATATGTGAAACTGTCATAACATTCATTATATATATATCACTTAGTTTTAACACTTTTACGAATTTTAACACGTTCGGTTGAATTTTATTGCTGCCTTGGGAAATCGAACTCGCACACATCTAATTAATAACAATAGTTTTTAGTTAGATACTGTGTTTGCCCATGCAACATATGGTTTTGTTTCAGTCTATACAGCATAGTTTCTGTATGAGGGGACATGTGATTCATTAATTAGTTTATTTTTATCCAGTTGCCTCTAATTGCACTAATTGTTTAGAAATATATTACACAGACTCCTCATACCTTATTCACTGGCATAATAAAAGTACTTGTTTTTATTGCCTCTGCAGTATAGTGGCTGTTAGGGAAGGCGTGTTGTTTACCACTGCAAGCGAGTTACTATCTCCCCACATGAACTTGTTTAACCTTTTTTTCATGTGTGAAGTATATGCAAAACTTTTATTGGTAACAGAAAACTAGCTCGGATGACAGTGATAATATAAAACGAGTTTTGATATGTATATAAAGTCTATATCAACAGTCCCTGATTATGATCAGGGACTGTTGATATTGATGAAAGGGACAGGAAGATTTGGAGCTTCTCTGGAGAGCATTCGAAGTAAATACAATTAACCACTGCTTTGAAATGAAACATATGAATAAGCAATATTTACTAATATTCATTAAGCACCAAAATATGCAGGTTGCAAGCTTGTGAACCAGCACCAATGTGTGAATTATTCAATTAAAATATAAAAAATAACAAAAATGAAATAATAAATAATGAAAGTTAAATACATTTCTTTTAAAATAAATAAAATCTACTTAGTCTTAAAACATTTTAAATTTGTTTTCATTATTTCACGGCCCCCTCAACAAAACCGATAGCTCCCAAGGGGGCTGCGGCCCACAGTGTGGGAAGCGCTGATATAGATAATGAATAACAGAGGAGATAATGTACATCCTTATCTCACACCAGATTTAACATGAAACCATCTTCCTGTACTTCCTTCAATTCTAACTGCTGACTTACAACTAAAATAAAGAAAGTATTGCTTGATATAATGCCCCATTGACACCATATAATTGTAGCATATTGAATAGCTTCGCTCTTGGCACCTTGTCATATGCCTTTTCCAGATTGACAAAACTTAAATACAGATCTTTGTTATATTCACATGCTTTCTCCACTGTTTGTTGTAAAGTGAAGATCTGATGTTGACAGCGTCTATTTGGCCTGAATCCAGCTTGTTCTTCACCCAGCTTTTCTTCCACAATTCTTCTCAACCGTTTCTCAAGTATAGTTGCATAGATCTTGCCAGGAACACTCAGTAGGGAAATACCTCTGTAATTCTCACATTCAGTTTTATTTCCCTTTTTATATATGGGTACTATTAGAGCTCTAATCCAATCATCGGGAATTCGTCCCTCTGTCCAGACTTTCTGAACTATGCAGTGCAGCCACTGTAAGACTTTTATACCACCATACTTCAGCATTTCTGGTCAAATATCATCTACTCCTGCTGCCTTTCCACATTTCAAGCCTTTGATGGCTTTTTTCTACTTCAAGTATGGATATGTATTCCTGACTGTATGCCTGTTGAGTGTTTTTTACCACTGTGCTATCACTGCTTGTTTCATTTAGCAATTTTTTGAAGTAATTACTCCATACTTCAAGGATATCTTTTTCTCCTGTTTTCATGTAATCCATCTATAACTCCTTTTACAGCACTCTTTCCTCCATTTCTAAGCTTCTTCAACAACCTCCAGAATATCTTACCACCTTCTTTATATTTATTTTCTATATTCTTGCCAAAGTCTTCCCATTACTTTTGTTTAGCTAGTTTTACACAGTGTTTCGCTTTCTTACATTTGTCTCTGTATTCTCTAAGAGCACAAGCTGACTTATTTGCCAGGAACTTTTGATATGCTTTCTTCTTTTCCTTCACTGCCTCTTTAACTTCCTGTGTCCACCATGGATGTTCTCATTTTTCTATCCTTGCAGACAACCTCACCACATGCCTCTCTGGCTGAATCAATTAGGGTTTTCTTCAAGGCTTGCCACTGACTCTCCATGGTTTGGTTCCTGTTCTCAACAATGCTCTAGCGGCACAATCAGCAAGTGGTGTAAACAGTGCATGGGAAGCTGCAAGAATCACAGGCATAGCGAAAATGTCACTATTCCGCATCCTTAATGGTGCATAATCATCACACCATCAAAGTAAGCATCACAGCAACAAATTTTTCTTTTCACAAATACAATTCTGTTCACCCTCAATGACTGGGAATTTGCACGCATTTATTATAATCTGTTAGCAGTACACTCTGCATTTTATAGAACTCTCATTTGCATGTATTTGCAAATGATGCATGTGGTACAGCACCTTCAGTCAGTGAAAATTTGAAGTAATTTTTTTCTCCATGCCAAAAAAAATCCTCCTCGTGATTCACTTTCATGCAAACTGCACTTTAATATACCCACTTTTCTAATTTTTACGAATTATTGAAATATTTAGGAACTTATGGGACACCCTGTATATTACTGTATATTTACCTCCTTCATCCAATGCAGCTGTCACCTTATTGTAATAATTAAGTATGTAGATTACTAAAATGTGACCCTGCCCCCTTTAACAAATCTGTGCTATCCATCAAAGATAATACCACTGTTGTCAACCGAGTTCTGGATTCTCGTTATCACCAGCCTCTCCAACAGTTTAACCACTACACCTGACAAACAGATTGGCTTATAATTTTATGCTTGAATTCTGTCATCTTCCTTATGAAGCAGTACAATCTTGCCTTCCTCCTACTCATTTGGAACTTGATCCAATGTAAGACTCATATTAAACAAATATGTCAAGGCATATGCCAACTCACTCACACATTCCTTCAATATATGTGATAATATATCAACTCCCACAGCCTTAATAACATCAAGTTTGCTCATTTCCCCATATAATTCTTGTTCACTCAGTCAGTCTCTCCTCCTCCTCCTCTTCCTCCTCATCCACTGCTCTCACACTCTCCATGATGTCACATTCACAAGGATGAAAGACCTTTATGAACTGCTCATTAAATATCTCAACTATATCCTCTGCAACAGTTGTCCTTATTCCATTTTTTTCCTCAATGTCATCCTACCATAATCATTCTTTTTTTCTTTTCTTTTTTTTTGATGGCTACGTATCAAAAGAATTCCCTAGGATTTTTTTTTTTTTTGCTTCATTAGCTAACTTCTGCTCATAATCAACTTTTGCTCCCTTAACAAACGATCCACCCTCCTTGCCTGTTCTTTGTATTCCTCATGGAATTATTACCACTCATCTTATTTTGCCTCCATAATGCTTTCTTTCTCTGTATTGTATGCTTAATCTCTTCATTCATCCATTTCACACCTACCTTATTTAACCTTCTAACCCTTGGAATTCATTTAGACCATGTTTTTACCAGATAGTTCTTGAATATCACCCAAGCAATCTCCTTTTTACCTAACTTCTCATTCCATGCTACAGCTACAAGCTGTCTCCTGAGCCTTTTCATAATCACCAGCCTTGTAGTTCCACATATACCCTTTGATTGTAGAAGTTCACTTGGCTGGCAACCACCCAGGTAATCATTTCATGGTCACTCTCACCAGTTGAAGGGAGATCTGACACCTCATTTATAATAACATCCTCTAATGAGATGATCAAATCCAAGATCCTCAATCTTCATGTGCCCTCTGATACATACTGCCTGGGGTAGTTATTCCTCAAAAACTCTAGAAACTGATTTTCTTTACTTCTGGTTGCTAACTCATAATCCCAATGTATATTGCCATAATTAAAGTCAATCTGATTGATTACCCTTTTCCTATTTGCTTGGCTAATTTGATTATACATTTCATGGTCACTACTCTCCACATTACCAGGTCTCTAGCAACATATGACTAAGTATTTCATTCTATTCACCTCTGTCTCATACCATACTGCCTCAAAGACTGCCACTATTTTCCCCTTTGCATCTCTACTTGTATGGACAGAACTCTTTTTCTATCATCAATAACACCCCACCTTCCTTTTTACCCTTTCTGTCTTCACAAAATTCATCATACTCTTTGATTTCTGTTCCTTTCAGGATGTATCTTCAAACCCTTCCTCATTTATTCGAAAACATTTTTGGTCACTGAACTTAATCAAAGCAACCATTTCAGTTCCCTTGTTTCTGATACCTCTAGCATTTGTATACAAACATAACAGCTCATTCCTGGATCTACAACAAGATCAAGCCATTTCTTTTTCTCATTACTCATCCCAGAACCTTCTTCAAATTCACCTGTTTTCCTTACATCCCAGGCAATCCATTTCTTGTCTCTACACACATTCACATTCTCTTTGAGCGTCAACCTTTCTCACACTATGTTCTCCTGTCCACCCTGAGTCTGTCCCATTTCCCTGTTTGTCTTGCACACTTGTTCTCTCATTCTCTACATATGTAAAAGTTGTTCACTGATAACAGGGAATGTAAAAAATAACTTATGTGAATACATTAACACAGAAGTTGCAGATGTCATGGAAGTACTCCCTGTTATTAAATATATTCATATTTATGGATAATATGAATTAAGACCAAGTAAGACCCTAGTAAGACCAAGAAGGCAGTCCTCTAGGATATGAATGTTATGACAAAATTATAGAAATGACATTTATGAGTTGAAATATTTTTTTTAAACCACTGCTTATGTTTTTACACATGCATAATTAAAAAAAAAGTTACCTTGAAATATTTATTCCAGCAATATAAGAAAAAAAAGTTTAAAAAAGATTAAAAAAAAAAAAAAGTTTTTTTTTCTGCAGTGCATATGATACATAAATGTTAATTTTTTTTGTATCTTGAAATCCAGTCACTATCTTTTACAAATCATGTCCTTTAGAGCAGATTTTCTTTTCTGAGAATATAAAGTCATTTTATACTATAATATTTGTAGGGTTGTACTTAGATATATTCTGATTTACATGATGCTGATTTATGTAATATTGAGAGAATACCTCAGTATTTGCTCAAATCATGTGAGTGGTATTCTATTCCCTTCAATTGGAATTTGATTAGGTTAGTTATTACAATAGTTAATACTATTGTAATAACATGGATACGAAGCTTATATTTTCAATATATTTTATCCTTGTGGCCGTTTCAGTGGTTAATGAGTTGAGGAAAGGTCCCAGAAAGAAGATACAATGCTGCTGATATTGCTTGACAGTATTTCCAAAATTTCTGAAGGTATTTGTAGGGATAATTAGAAAAGAAAAGTGAATAAATAGTTGAGATTTTCAATGCAGGTGCTTAGGTTTATTAAAAAAAAAAGTTTTGTTTCTGCAGTTAACGTTTTGTGATAGGTGACAGAAATGCATACATAATGGTATGTCTGCAATATGCTAAAGATTGTACAGATACTGTGTAGCATGTTGATATGCAAATTATGAGAGGTGAGGTGGACAATAGCTTAATTAGATAGGAGTAAGAAGATAATTTTTTTTTAAGAAGTAGCTAGATTTGATTACAGAAGCAGTTTATAGTTTTTAAACTTTACTAATATGCCTATCCAGTCTTTAGTATCTCTGAAATGCAAAGAATTTAAAACTTTGTGTTATATATATATATATATATATATATATATATATATATATATATGGGGGGAATACCAGATTAAAAAAGAGCAAATGTAATATCTTCATTTCATATTTGCTTATTCATTTTTATTATGTTTCTGTAATTGCAACTTCTTGCACTTAACTGATATCATATAAGGTTTCTTTATACAGTAAGTACCTCAAGTTACTTGTTTGACATACAAAATTTTTTAGAAATTCTATTTTATCTGGCTCATACACAAACTTCTGTATATACAGAAGTGATGTTTGAAAACCTTTCAGTGTTATTTTAACTTCAGCTTTAGTGTTGTTTTTATGCTGCTTATGTTCAGATTTTTTTTTTTAGTTCAGTGAACCTTACCGATATGAATTAAAGTATACCATATATAAAAGCATCTTGAGCTTCTGTTATTCAACTAGCAGTCATGGAAAAAATGGATCCTAGCTTCTTGGATTGTGACAAAATAAAGCATTCCTGTTTCAGCTCAAGTAATTCATAAGAAAAAAAAAATTGAAAGCTATATCAGTCTTTAAAATTGATGATCCTCTAACTAAAACAAAACATTTAATACTGGTGTGGTTTCAGAAATGCAAAAGCTTCTATGGCTTCTGCAATGTAAAATTAAAAGGAGTGGTTGCAGAAATTTCGTTAGCATATTTAATGTCCAAAACTATATCAGACAGGTGTAGAACTTAGATAAAATACATGTCCAGCCAAACATTGTTTCCATTAAAGAAAGGAATGCAAAAGTTTCAAGGTTGATGAAGCATGCAAACACATTATGAAAATGTATATAGAAAATGATGCCACATACAACAAGCAGCATAGACACCTTCATTAATAAGAATGCTCAGAAATCTTTATGTCAAACATAGTACAAAGAGGAAAAAATGTGTGAATATCTGATGTCACTTAAACATACTTTCTTTTGTGCTGTTTTTACTAATTATTAACATTAGACATCCATGGAGTCAAAAATTCATCATGGGAGGTACACACTATCACACAAAGCTCATCAAACCTAGTGTGTTTACATTCACCACACTTTCATGTATTGCATTCTCTGGATCTCCTTTCTAACATATCCTCATCATCATGAAAATTTGTGCACAATAATCCATGAAGCTTGATCAGTGCCTTATGCAGTGGAACCATAACATCTGTTTCTTCATGTCAAGGTTGTCTGCATCATTTGCCATAATACAACAGCAAATAATTCATTGACTTCACAATCTTTGCAGTGTTACCACTGAAATTCAGGTCCTTGTCCATCACCACTCCCAGATCTCTCTCATATCCTCTACCTTCATCAAAATTTCCCTATTAAGTGTATACTTTGCATCCAATTGTTGCTTACCAAATTTCAGAACCTTGCTTTGCAATGTTGAATTGATAATTCCACTTACATATTCCTTCATATAATCTATTTAAGTCCTCCTGTAAGGCCACATTTCATTGGCTTTGTGTTCTCCCCAATTTTGCATTAGTTGCAAACAGTTGCATTCTCCAGTTAAACCCATCCCAATATAATTAATATACAAATTGAACAACAATGCCTCCAAAACAGATCCCTACAGAACACTACAGATTGCTCTGAATAGGATACTTTAATTTGAAACACCCTGTATGAGTAAACTAGTTGTGAAGGTATGTCATGTGCAAACTTTGGTTTGCATATGATTGGATAAAGGATTAAATTGAGAATATAATTTCTTGTCATTTGTAATATACTTTTATAATCCAGTGGTAAAATAAAACTTTCTACATCTTTCTCTCGCCAATTTACTCATTTTCATACAGATGTTCATTTTCTACTATTCACATTTTCTACAAATATTTCCATGGTCATATGGAATTACTAGCATTAATATCAATAATCCTTCCACTGTCCTCTGAAACACGTGAGATACAATCTCCCTCATGTGTTCCTAAAGAGTGTAATACAGTGTATTATGCATTTCTTCATATCCAATGCTAACAAGTTTTTTCTTTCTTCTCAGTTTTCTGCCCATCTATCGTATTATTGCACTATAGGTTAAACAACCTCTCACATGTGGTGTTATTAAGATGGAGATTTCCAAGGAGTCGGGAGCTCATTGAGGGTGGCCACACACACATTACCACACCAGCTGTCATACTTGTTTTTGAATTCATAAATACATGAGAGAAAAATCTAGCTATCACCCTCTTCTTAATGGCATTCATTCTCAACTTCCAAGGATGCCTTCTCATCCTTTTCCTACCTTCCATAAAATTAAAATTCCATCTATTTTTATTAGAAAAATGTAAGACTCAATCATATTACTCTCTTTCTATTGTTTGCTGGTGTCACTCTATAAATTCTCAACCAGTCTTCATAATCAGTATTCCACAATCCTGATATCATTTTAACTCTCTCCTTTCCACTCTCTCCAATGTATCAGAATCACCATGGAAACCAGGAGATCTGACCTGCATGTAGTAGTAGTCCAAGTGGTCTTATCAAGACCTTGTAAACAAGCAAAGTAACTTCCTTATCTTTGCATGTCAAGGTTCATTTCAGCATTGCAATTATCTTCTGAGTGGTACAGTATGGTGCAAAAAAAAAAAAAAAAAAAAATCAGTACTGAACTTCAACATCCCCCCCCCCCCCTTCAGTACACGCGCTACGAGGTATCCTGTTCGGCTGCATGCACATTAATAGAAGAGCACATGTAGAGTCTATGCCATTACATTTAGCCATAGCAACGGTGTTGGCATTGGATGAAAAGACGTTTATTGTTGAGCATTATTTTCATTCATAAGGAGTTGGCAGAGCAAATGGTTTAAGCTTACAACATGAATTTATTCCACAATTGCTTCTTTAAGCATTCCTCAAGCAATACAATTACCATTGCCTTAATCGAGAGGCTCCAACATACTGGGAGTGTCCTGCTGCAATGCAAAGGGCATTTGAGGAGACCGTGAACTGTTAACACCAGTGAGAATCACAGGCTTGTGCTGGAGCAAGTGTTACAGTCTCCAAAATGCAGTCAACTCCAAACACCAGCAAAACTTGGGATACCGAGGCGGTCACTACAGAGAATCCTTATGGAGCTGGGCACCTTTTCATATGTTATTTAGGTGGGTTAGTGTTTAACAGCAATGGATTATGCTGCACGGCAGGAATACTGTGCATGTGTGCTGCCATTGTCTATGAAGATCCATCCTTCCTCCATAATGTCTGGTTCTCAGACAAAGTGCATTTCCATCGAAGTGGTCACATAAACAGATGAATCTACAGGTTTCTTGGTTTCTCGAAACCTGAATTTGTACAAGAGAAACCTCTTCACAGTGAGAAGGGTCACTGCATGGTGTGCAGTTTCCAGCTATGGCATAATTGATCTCTACTTTATTGAAGAAAGTGGTGTAACCATAACCTTGAATAGCGAATGCTGCATCAGTAAAGTGTTGGTTCCATTCACCAGGATTTGCATAGGATGTGTCATACAAAAAAACATTCCGTTTTGTGCACAGGTATTCCAACAGGATGGAGCAACCTGTCACACATCACATGGTTCCAGAGCCTATTTATGAGAACACCTCCTTTGGAGGCTCATTTCGAGGTTCACAGAATCCCATACTCTTCACATTCTCATATCACTTGATGCTTCATTTGGGGTATGTTGAAGGAGTGGATATTCCACCAGGACCCATCTTTAAACCTTGATGAACTAAGGCATAAAATTACATGATATGTCCAGCAGATGTCCTAACACTTGTTCTTCAAGTTGACAGAGAACCTTCACACTTGAAAGACGAGGTGCCTATTTCGAGCACGTAATTTAGCATTGTTAATGCTTTATTTGACCAAGATGATTCCACCAATAGTTATGAATGTACATATCATCATGTGTAAACATATATTTTTTTGTTAATAAACCCATTTACTCCATATGATATATTGTTGTAGTTATTCAGTTTTTTTTTTTTTCCCCACCATACAGTATTTGCAGTCTTTGCTATGTGGCTCTTGAACTTCAACTTCCTGTCTACTGAAACTCCAAGATCCTAACCTGATCAGTTTTTCTAGCATAATCACACCAAAGTGCAAGATTTTACATTTACTAACATTAAACTGACAGCAATTTTCACATCCTCGCAGTTCTAGCCTATATAAATCATTCTGCAAGAACTGCATATCAATTGCATTCTCAATTATCCTGCCTATTTTTGCACCATTAGCATAGAATTGTATGTTGCCTATCAAATCCTTCCCAGTGTCATTAATGTACAGATTGAATAACAATGGATCAAACACTGATCCCTGTAGTACACCACTGGTTACCTTAGATCTTGCAGACTCATATCCCCCATATATCACTTTTTGATATCTGTCAGTCAGCCATGTTTTCCATGTCAATATTTTATAATACAGTCCTACATTCACCAGTTTATACAAGAGTCTTTTATGCTGTATTCTGCCAAAAGCCTTAGCAAAATCTAAACATATCATGGTGTATCAATTCCCTTGTCTAACTCAACAGTAAAATTATTATAGAATGTGAGCAAGTTGCTCAAATATGACCTTCCCCTTAGTAAACCCATGCTGTTCATTGCAAAGTAGAGATTCTCTATCAACCTCCTTCTGAATGCAAGCCCTAACCATCTTTTCCAAAAATCTTCACCCAGAGATACATAGCTTGATAGTTGGATACATAGGTCTTTGCACCTCCCTTATGTTATGGGATTACCATACATTCTTTCCCACTCCTGTGGAATCTTCTCTGTTCTGAGACTCAAATTATGTAGTCTGGTCAATGGAATAGCCGGTTCAGCTGAACACTCTTTTAGCATCCATGTGATATTCCATTAGTCCTTATTGCTGAATTGTTATTCAGTTTGTGCAATAGCTCTTTTAGCATCCATGTGATATTCCATTAGTCCTTATTGCTGAATTGTTATTCAGTTTGTGCAATAGCTCTAATACCACCACACATACTGAATTTCTTCATCCATTGAAGAGGTAGCAATGAGCTCATTAGTTGAACAGTCTCTTTTGCATCTGTTGCCCACATACCTTGTGCATTTGGTACATTTATTCTTATATATTCATTCTTTCTTTTACCTGGAGCATAATGATAGAATTCTTTTGGGTTGTCTTAAGCTTACAGAGTAAGTCTCTTTTCATACTTCACTTTCCATGCAACAGTTGCGACTCTTGTGGCCTACTTATAATTTAAATAACTGACATCATCTTTATGTAAACATTATTCTGTCCACATCTTTTTCTTACGAATCTCTTGCTTAATTAGATTACACATCCCTTTCACTCCTACCCTATTTATTCTTCAAGCTCTAGGAACACATTCTGATAGGAACACATTCGATATCCTTCCCATCCAACAACTGATACCATGGCACAGAACCAGCATACTCCTCAGGTGGCTGTAATTTCCTGCTTTGTATTTCAGTGTGTAACCTTTTCTGAATGGAACATTCATAAACTTAGTCACTTTCCAAGCAAGCACCACATGATCGCTGTCACCAACCAGAGGCAGAATAGCTGTCTTTAACTGAAATCCCCCCACCCACTGACACTATAATCAGATCTAACACTCCTTGACCTTGAGTTCCTTTTCTCACATGCTTCTTGAGGAAGTTGTTTCACAAGATCTCAATAAAATCATTTTCATCTCACGAGATTTGACTGCTACCCAATCAATGTTAGGATAATTAGTTTCACATTAGGATTACTCTCTTTGCACCCATCACCTTAATTTGATAATGCATTTCTTTTTCACTGGCAACTGATCTACTAGGTCTGTAACAACACTCACTATATGTTTGATCTTGTTAGGCTCCACCTCACTATAAGGCTTCAAAACTCACTGTTATTAGTATTGCAGTCATAGGTCTCAGCAGTAACTGGATTCAAGTCATACAATACTATTAGAACCAAACCCATCTCACCTAACCTACTGTCCTTCCAAAAAATACTATACCTGCGAAAAATACTGAAAATGTTTATCTCAAAACTTGAAACAAAGCTAATATCAAGAGGAAAAAAAAAGTGTTACTTGCACTTAGGTTATACAATGAGATTAATGGATACTTAGCTATTTGTTTCATAATTATGTAGGCTAATAGGTTGCAGTATAACAGGTATATAACTGATTAGTTGTATATTTTTTTTATTGTTTTATATAAAGTTCATGATGAGTTGCAGGATTTTTCTTTTCTATAAATAATTCATACAAAAACCAAAACAGCATTGTGTTAAATGAATAAACAAAACAATGTAAAAACTTAATTTAGGTTAAATGGTGAGCGATTCTGTGCAAATAAATTTGCTTCATGAAATCATTGTTATAAACTATATCCTTGAGCACATTTGCATAGTAAATGATTTTGCAAACCTCCTTTTTTACTACCACTTACCATATTTAGGTATTTTGCTGATAATAAATAAAAAATAAATCATATATTGCAGTATGGAAGTTCTTCATCTTCATTTTCTGTTGCCATTAATGACAAAATTTAAATATATGATAAAATGACAAAGAATGATAAAAATTAATTGTATTTATTTAAATTTTATCTCTTTGCATTTGGAACTACTATACTGTTTTAGCAAATACAGTATATTTCTTGCTTACAAATCACTCACTCATCCTTTTGAGCCGTATCACTTCCAAACTTTAAATGCAAGTTAATCCAGCTAAGTGTTTTCCTAAGCATGTTGGAATATTGCATGATGAAAGTGGCTGATGGCTTACACTTCACATCCATCTTAGTTTAAGAATAAGAATATTGCACTTCAAAAGAAAATTTAATTTGTCTTAGAAATGCTAAGATATGATGTGCGTATTATATTTTGGAAGTTTTTTTTCACTTGGTTATGCTATAAAGAGAAAAAAACTTTCAACATCCATCTTTGATCCAGAGTAAATTTAATTATAAGGTGATACACCGTTCACTACTTGTATATTGGAAATATGTGATTTCTGCAGTACTCCAACTTTGGTATCAACTTCTGGGTCTGGCTCCCACTGATGAGACCTCGATAAAGGTCACAACTGCTTTGGGTAGTGGCCTTTCCCATAATGCATAGCTTTATACACACGAGAAAGGATGTGTGCTTTGCATTATGGAGTACTAGGCAACTGATGCGAAGTCATTAGCCTCTATGTACAAGTAGCCCAGTCGAGAAGATACTTCATGCATGAAATTTCTTGGCATCTGGTTTATTGACATGTTTACTAGTTATGCCACTAAGGTGGTTAATCTCTCTCTGTGTGCATGAGTGTTCACGCACTCGTTCATATGTTGATTTCTATCCATAAAGATTTACAAACTCGCACTACGTTAGTTTCATGGCTGCCAGTGAGTTTTTTGCCTCACAAAGTTAGCACCAGAGAGAGCTGCCTGCCCTTTTATTTCTTTTGGGGAATAAAAAACCATAGAGAATTAATTTTTTTATAATTATAGCACTGATTAGAGATATTATATACATTAAAGATCATTAACATATTATTTATTATTATTATTATTATTATTATTTTTTTGCCATCTCCAGGCAGTCCAAAGACTCATCGAGGGAGGACACTTGCTCTACATCTCTCTGTCTCCGCCATTCAGTCCACCAACTACAACTAACCACAACTACACCAATGCCATCTACTGCCCGCCACCACTAGTATTTCCACAGACAATCACAAACATCCATGCCCACGGTGGGATTTGAACCCGCAGCCTTTTGGCTGGATAGCAGATATGCTAACCGCTCAGCCAACCAGGCTGGCTAGAAGTCTGATGCAGTGCACATATATATACACTGCTTGGAAAGAAGTCAACAAATACCCCCATGGGCAAAGGGCATCATGCAATATAATGAGTCGCATGTTTTTGACTGGTTAAATTGCATGAATATGATGCTCCCAAGTCAGCGTAGCTGTGTCTAGGTTAAATGGTTTTTGGTGTCGAGGCTAGCTGGTGAACGGACGTGCTATCGGAGAGCTCCTGAGAGATTTGTGATTTTTGTTGATTTATTGATGTTTTGGATTCAATGTAATGGACTTAAGTGTGTAATTTTGGTATATTATTGGAGCTTTATTAGCGTGGTTAGTGTACTAAAGTGTTTTATAACATAATCTATGTCGGGAAGTCGCCGCTAGATGAATTCATAATGTGTAGTGTTTGTGCAAGCTCCAGATAAGATAAGTATCATTTTCAGTTATCGATACAAATTACTTAATATTGTGTAGTTTTGTTTTGTTTGCCTTGCGTATTTTAGTGCGTCTGTTTTTGGTGTGTTATAACGTATAATTTGACAAAACACGTTGCAAATAAGTATGGCACTGTGCGAAGGAAAATGGCAGCCAGTAATGAAGGTTCGCCATCCTTATCAAAGAACGGTAGTATAAAAGAAATGAGTCAGTGTACTAGCTGTGAAATGTACGCTTTGCGGAGTGCGGTCGGAGTGTGGTTAGATGATAATAAAGGATTGAATGTGTGTAGAAAATGTAGGGAGAATGAGGAATTGAAGTGTATTTCGGATCGTGAATGTGATATTTTTGTCAACCTTCAGAATGAAGGAAATAGGGATATGACAAGAAACGGCAAGGTTGTACATGAAAATTGTGAGAGTGTGAATGTAGAAAGTGTGAATGATAGTATAAATGGTTTCTCAGAGAATAAAAAAGATGAGATAGATGCATTGAGTGAGATCGCGTTGTTGAATAGTGCGATAGAAAGAGCAAAACAGCAGCTAGAGTGCATGAACAAAAGTAGATTGAATGAACCAACCAATAATAAAAGGTATGACAGGAAAAATAGACGTATGAATGTGAACATGAACAAAATGAAGGATAGAGTGCTGTATGGAGACTCGTTAGTACGAGGTGTGTTAGTAGAGGATTTGACAAAATCGTACCAACCTGGTGCGACCATAAAGGACGTAACTGAGAGAGAGCAAAAGGAAAGGGTGAAAGAAATGATTGTTGTGGCAGGTACGAATGATTTGAAAGGAGATAAAATGGAAATGATAGAAGACCTGAATGAATTGTTTGAGGTAGCAAAAGAAAAGAGTGAGAGAGTTAGAATGATTAGTCTTTTGCCACGGTATGACAGTGAAATGTTTAAAAGGAGGGCCATAATTGCGAATGACTTTATGCGTGGGTTATGTATGACGAGTGGTGTGGAATTTGTGGATGTGTGGAGTGAGTTTGATGGGCGAAAGGATCTGTATAAGATGGATGGCTTGCATTTGAATGGTTACGGTGTAAGAAGACTTGAGAAAGTGTTGCTGAATGTAGTGGATGTGCAAATTCAGGGAAACTAGATTTGTTAAGGGGGGGGGAGTAGATATACAGTCCTTATGGAGGCAGTTGAATGTAAGAATGAATATAATATGCCAGAGCAAATAAGGACAACAAATCTGAGTGGGATAGTTAATATAAGGCATCAAGGTAGGGTTGGGGCTAATGAGGGTCTTAAATTCATGTACACTAATACTAGGAGTATTAGGAACAAGAAGGAAGAGTTTTTGGCCATGGTTGGCACTTCCAGACCACAAGTTATAGGTATTAGTGAAACATGGCTGACTGTAGATGATATAACTAGTGGGATTGAATGTGATGGGTATAGTGTGTTCAGGAATGACAGAGAGAATAAAATGGGGGGAGGAGTATTGTTGATGATAGCTGATGAGCTCCAGTCAAGGAGAATAGAAGTTGAATTGCAGGATAGAGAAAAGAGCACATTTGAGGCCATTTGGTGTGAGATTGTGGCTAGCAGAACTAAATATACAATTGGGTGCTGCTATAGACCAGGTGATGGAAAAGATGGTGGTGACAGTATGCACAAGCAAATAGAAGAAATGGGTGGAAGGAGGGTGATTATTATGGGAGATTTCAACTATGGTCGCATTGATTGGAGTGAGGAGAGGACACACGGAAGGAAGGAACTGGATTTTATGCTGTTATTAAGGGATAACTATCTGCGACAGCATGTAATGGAAAATACTAGGGGTCAGAGAGTGCTTGACCTAGTAATTACATCTGAGGATTTGGCTGTAACAAATATGACCACATTGCCACCAATCGGTGAGAGTGATCATAGGGTCTTAACTTGGGAGGTGGCTAAAGGTGTAGAATTTTCAATTAAGACAGGGTACATGTGGAATTATCGGGCTGGAAAGTATGACAAGCTTAGGAGTTTGATTGGTTCAGTGCCATGGCATGTACAACTGCAAGGACTAGAAGTTGATAGTGCATGGGAGGTAGTTAAGAAGTGCTTGCATGAAGCAATGGCTGACTGTATACCTAGAGTCCGAATAATAAATCAAGTAGGGGTTAAATGGATGAATAACACCATTAAGCTTGAGCTGCAAAAAAAGAAACAACTATGGAGGGAATTTAAGGAGAAGGGTGACCGGCAGGCACATGAACGGTATAAAGCGCAGGCCAGAAGGGTGACAAGTGTGGTAAGAAAAGCAAAAAAGGATTACGAAAGAACATTGGCCATGCAGGCTAAAGAGAATCCTAAACAGTTTTTTAGATATGTAGCAAGTAAAAGGAAAAATGTACATGGCAGATTGATTTTAAAGAATGCCGATGGTAGGGAGGTAACTGAATCAGTTGAGATAGTTGAGTTACTGAGTGAGCACTTTGCAAGAGTATATCATCCAGGTGGTGACATTGCAGAAACGAATAAACCAGTAGATTATACGGCAATTGTGGTTAATGAAGTGGAGGTGAGTAGTCTATTGCATAACCTCAATATCAATACATCTGTGGGATTGGATGGTATACCAGCTCGTGTTGTACGAGAAGCAGCTAAAGAATTGTCAGTACCCTTGACCATTTTGTTTAATTTGAGTCTCGGGTCTGGGTTAGTCCCGAGCGGGTGGAAAGAGGGGAAAATAGTTCCACTGCATAAAGGTGGTTCCAAGACTGCTGTTGTAAATTACCGACCGATTAGCATATCAGGAATCATTGTCAAGGTCTTAGAGAAATTAGTCAAGAAAAGAATACAGGATTGGATAGATGAAAATGGGATATTGTATGGGGGACAACATGGTTTTGTGAAGGGTAGATCATGCCTCAGTAACTTGCTCACGTTTTATAACACAGTGACGGCTGAACTGGATAGGGGTAATGGGTTTACAGTGATACTACTGGACCTTGCCAAGGCCTTTGATTGGATACCACATGGAACCCTAATCAGTAAACTGGAGCAGATGGGTATAGATATAGGATTGGTGAGATGGATAGGAGGGTGGTTGAAGGAGAGATATCAAAGAGTGGTTTATTCAGGAGTGGAGTCTAAAAGACGTCTTGTGACTAGTGGAGTGCCACAGGGCTCTGTTCTTGGACCACTGCTTTTCAATTTGTTCATCAATGATATTGGAAAGGATCTGAGAGGAAGTGTTCACTTGTTTGCTGATGATGCAAAGTTGGGTAGAACAATTGTGAGTGCACAGGATGTCAAAATTTTACAGGATGATTTGGATAGTTTGGAGGACTGGGCTAGGAAAAATGGATGTCAATTTAATGTGGCAAAGTGTAAGGTTATGCACTTTGGGGTGAAAAGAATAGCAGCGGTATATCGCATTGGTGGAACCATACTCCAGGAGATTGATGAGGCCAGGGATTTGGGAGTGTTGGTGGATAGGGAGTTGAAGTTTAGGGGGCACATTGCAAAAGTAACTAAAACAGCTCACCAAATCACTTGGCTTCTGAAAAATACTTTAACATGCAGAGACGAACAAGTTGTTGTTCCTCTGTATCGAGCCTTGATAAGACCCCATCTGGACTTCTGTGCCCAGTTATGGGCACCAGGGTTTCTTCGTGATGGGGAGGAAGTGGAGAGGGTCCAGAGACGAGTGACCAAGATGATAGCAGGTCTGTGGAATGAACCTTATGAGAATAGGTTGAAGATTTGTGGGTTGCAGAAATTGGACGATAGGCGAAGGAGGGGTGATATGATTGAGACATTCAAATTACTGAAGGGTTTTTATAAGATTGATCCAGACGATATTTTTGAAAATATGACTGGTGGTGGGAGGACTAGAGGCCATGCATGGAAGCTGGGCAAGAGCGTGGTTGACAAGGGTGTTAGAGCTAGGTTCTTTACTTGGAGAGTGGTAAATGAGTGGAATAAGCTTCCAGAGTCTGTTGTGGGTGCTATGACCGTGAATGAGTTCAAGGCAAGGTATGATAGATACTGTGTGAATGTTGAATAGTTGTTCTTGACATGATGTTAGGGCCTCCCTCGATGAGTCTGTCGACTTCTTGGAGTTTCCCGGAACAATAATAATAATAATAAAAATGGCTGTTAAAAAAATGAACTGACAGAATTTGAAAGAAACATTGTGATTGGATTCCATGTTCCAGGCCTATCTATTCAGCAAATCATTGACAAATTGGGTCATCTCAGGTCAACAGTCAGTGATACCATACTGAGATGGAAGCACAGAAAGTCAACTACAAGTGCTACTCACAGTGGATGACCCACCACAATCGTTGAACATGATTGTAGGGGTGCTATGAAGGATAATATGTAAAAACCACCATTTGTCAGCTGACACATTGAATACAGAGTTCTAGGCATTGATTGGAATGTGAATCTGCACAAAAACATTCAGAGCTGAGGCTCATAACATAGGTTTCAATAACAGGATCGCAGTATGCTCACATTACCTGAATCAACATGCAGCATAGTTTTCAGTGGTGCAAAGAGTGTTTACAGTGGGATGTGGAAGCTTGGAAAGCTGTGTTATTGAGTGATGAATCATGCTACATTCTACCAAGCAGATGAACAGTGTGGCAGTTGCCCAGCGAACATCTCTCACCAGAGTGCATAACCATAGGTATGAAGGTATTGGTGGTAGTCTGGTCCTGCTTTTCCTGGTTTGGCCTCAGACCACTGTTTGTGGTGCCATGAACATTGAACTTTGAGAGGTTTCTGAACATAGACAGTACAATGCTTCCTACTTTGGCATTTCTATGGAACTGACCATTGTCTCTTTCAGCAAGATAATGTACCATGCTGTAACTGTGTGCCTTGTGGATGTGAACATCACCACTTGATGATGACTGGTATCCACAGAACCCTGATCTCACTGTTGAACATCAGTCGGATAAACTGGAGTATCAGGTGAGGTCAAGGGACATCTGCTACAGAATAGTCCAGAGCCTCATTATTATTACTACATTATTATTAATATATATATATAAAACATCATTCTGCCATCATTTTTTTTAAACATGATATCAAAATTGGAGATGTTAATGTCAGCTCTTTGCTTTATGCAGATGATGTTATACTTCTAAATAAATCCGCTACAAGTCTGCAAGATTCTCTGACTAAATTGGATAGCTGTTGTAATATATATGGTATGAAGGTCAGCAATAAAAAGAACAAAGACAATGAAAATAGGCAGAATCATTGAAAATGTCAACTGTGTTGTGAAATGAGAACCTGTGGAACAAGTGAAACATTTCAGCTACTTAGGCACGATTTTTAGTGAAGATGGTAAATTAAATATAGAAATAGACAACAGAATCAGCAAAGCTGGTATGGTAGGAAGTCAATTGAATAAATTCATATGGAATAAGAGAGAAATTAGTCGGAACACTAAATTAGCTATATACAAGACAGTGTTCAAACCAGTTTTAACTTATGGATCTGAGAGCTGGGTCAGAAGTAAAACACTTGACCAAAGACTGAGACCGCAGATATGAGAGTCCTGAGAAAGATTAGAGGCATGAACAGATGGCATCAATGGCAATATCATGTTAAAAACGAGGATATTAGGGAAGAGCTTGATGTTGTCGGCATCCACGAATGCTTTAGCAGAGCTAATCTCAGGTGGTATGGTCACTTAAACAGAATGGACGAGGAAAGATTAGCAAAACACGTGTTCTCTGCCAGGTTGGCAGCAAAACGACCCAGAGAAAGACCAAGATGTAGGTGGATTGATACAGTACAAAGTGCCTTAGACAACAGAAATATAAGATCTGATAATATTGGAGTCTTGACAAGTAACAGACTGATTTGGAGGAAAATTGTAGACAGGAAGTTAAGAATGATGTAATTTTTTTCATGTAGTACTGTCATATCCTGTACACCCCCTAGAGGGTACATGGCAGGAATTTGATGATGATGATGAACATCATTCTGCATAATTCACGTAATACGGGTTCAGATTTAATGAAAATTGCTTGTCGCATTTTAGTAAACAACAATTCTGTATCAAATTTCATCAAAATTTGCTTAGCCAGAATGACAAGTTATATGAAAAACCTAGCCTAATAGACATTTACATAATTGGCATGTGAAATATCCCTGAAAATGTTTTTGTAAATACTGCTTTTATTTCTTCATTTCTTCAGCAAATGAAAATGCAAATTTTCATTTGTTGTTTAGTGGTCTTTGACTTCTGTAAGTGTTTACATATTTTGTAATGACTTAAAATTTTGTACATTTTTTTTTCATTTGAAATAACCCTCTATTTAAACTTTCAAAATTTACATTACATTTCATTTTTATTGAAATGTTAAGAGTACTACATAGTATTTGTACATTATTTCTTCTCAATATATTGGATGCTATAAATAAGGTATTGAAATATTTATTTCGTCTGTTTTATTCATTCCAAGCTCATTTTGAGTTTTTTTATTATCTGTCCTAAAATGCAATCAAATGTTCACTTGCTATCAAGAATGCAAATATATTTTCAAGTTTTTTTCTAAGTAGCTATTGTTTGTCTGATGACTCCAGTAATAAATATTTTTTACTAACAGCATTTATAACTATAAATAACTTCCATTAAACGGGGGGGGGGGTTGTGTTTTCGAGAATCACTGCATATATCGAAAACTTGTAAAACAGGTATCCCATGTTATAAGCTTCCTTATAACATGGGATAATAGAGGTTGCATGCCCAACAAGTGAGATTTTGATCCATCAAGATAATGGAAAATGCTCCTATTTTTCATATATATTAAGACATAAAAGCAATAAATAAAATATTCACTGCCTATAAAACAAATAACTCTTAAAGTAGTTATATATTTTCAATTTCAAGATTAATACATTGTTAAACTCTCCAAAAATTATTCACTGAAAATTGTTGTTATCTGGCCCTTCTTATTTGCTTTCCAAACAACAGGCAATCTTGTCTTTACATATCCCTTCAGTGACCACAGGTTTTCTGAGTGGTACACCACAAGGAATGAAGGGTATTATTTTGTTTTCCCCTGAAGCAATTCTTCCCGATAGCAATGCAGCAGTCCTTGCAGATTTAAATCTAGGTGCTGTCTTCTCTTCAATGGATTTGTAGGTATGAATGGGTAGGGTATATGCTTCCAAACAGGCCAATTTCATGTTTGCTTTGATGTGAAACTTCCTCTTACTATCATTGCTTTGAAGAGATCATGAAATTTTTCAGTGGCAGTGTGATCTGCAGCTCCAGCCTCACCAGTCATATTGAGATTGTGGAATGCATAGCAACTTACAGCAGTGGAACCATCCACAACTTGTAGCAACAGGTGTTGGTTGCTTTCATCTTTTGTCAGATCTTCATATTTGTAGATAAAGCAATACTTCATAGGCCAAAAAGGCAATAAGGACACAAAATGAACACTGAGCACAGCAGACAGACAGAGGTAGGAAACAAGATGCAAAAGTGGAATCTTTGGAATCCTCCATGACCTTGGATCAGCAGTAATCCTTACGTACAGAAATGAAACCACGTATATGCAGAAATGCAGATAACAAAAGTGTGCATTACCTGTGTTTTATGCAGCTTTCAGTCTAGAAATGGCAAATTATTCTTTTACAATCTTGCAGTGGAAATTATTAAGCATGTGGAATTTTTGGTTCAGATAAGGTATTTCTGGAACAACAGAAGTGATAATTATGAAAAATTTAGTTGGTAACTTGGAGCAGTACCACTGGAATAAAAAACTATAAGGGAAGGGTAGCAGTGAATGGGAAAATGATTAAGGGGTATTTGAGGGAAGCAGCATCAGACTTGCATTTCAGGATCATAAAGCTAAATCAGGTGGGAATTTAAATTGAGCATGGCATCATTAAGTGGAGGAAATATAAAGAGAAAAGAAATGTGATTATCAAGTTTATGTGCAGTGCATCACAGGCAGGAAAGGTAACTAGCATGGTAATGAAGGTAAAATCAGATTGAGAGGAAATTAGCCAAGTATTCTATAGAAGTATGCACATCTGGATTTGGGATTTATGGTGAACAGGGAGTTGAATTTCAGAGTGGCAGAATTGAAAAGTTGAGATAAGGAAGTTCTCTCTCTTTGGAAGTGCTTTCTTTGGGATTAGAAAGTGGTGGAGATCTGGAGATGAGCAATCAAGATAAAGATTTTTTTTTTTCTGTGGAATCTCTCCTGTGAGGATAAATTGAAGTTTTGTGGATTAAAAATTTTAGTTTGATAAATTAAAAAGAGAAGAGAGAGAATTTCAGAATGATCTGAAATTAATTTTGATAAATTTATTTCATTATTTGAATTACATGTCAAAATACATATTTTATAATTAAATGAATAATCTAATATTAAAAAAATATTTTTAAGCAGCATTTCTTGTAAGAAATTTTTACTTATAGTGTTTCTGTTTATAGCTTGTCAAAAGATAGTTCAATTGAAGATGGCAGGTCTTACTCAGGGAGGTTCTAGGCCTGTGACTCCAATCAGTCATTCCTTACGCAGTAATAGTTATCTAGCAGGAACCACAAATAATGGCTATTCCTCAAAGCATCTTTCTACTGCCATTACAACTAATACTGCCACAAACACAGTTTCCAGTACCACAGCAGTGACTTCCATGCATCCAGCTGTTTCGGAGTCACCTAGTCATAGCAGCAGCCATCACACATTAGGAGGACAAGGCCATGGTACTCCTACTGCTACCAAGGTTAGCGAGTATGGAATATCTTAATGATTAATTGTTCAATGAATACGTTCCCAAATGTAGATTGTTTGCATAAAATTTCTCTTATAAAACACTTGGAAATAATTTTTTCCAAAAATAAAATGATGACATCTTTATGGAGAATTTATATTATTTAATAATGATACCAATGAATATATTTTTATGTATAAGAAATGACTAACTAACAAGACAAAGTGATGTGGATATTGGAATGTAGATCATGGGTATTGATTATTTGATGAATAAAGAAATACTTCTAGAATAGGAGAAGTATTTAATTTTTTTGTTTTTTACTAGTAACAATAACATGAAACATTAAAATCACTGAATATGAATAATAACCGAGAATGTGTGATTGTTTAAATATCAGAAAGAAGTGATAACAGTGAAAAAAAATTTTTTTTAATGTTATCACTCAGCGTTATAAATATGATACCCAAATAATGTTATTTGGGTATCATGCATGAGAGAGAGAGAGAGAGAGAGAGAATGGAATGATAAAGTCTACAGATATATGATCTCTCAGTCCAAGTTGCAATGTTAGAGCATAATTAATTTAAATTATACTGGATATTTATGCAATGTAATTGTGTTTGAAAATTCACAGACATTTTTAAAAATTAGATGCCAAGAAATTATATTCTTCATTTCATCCTTTGTCCAAGTGTAAACAAACAAAGTTTGTGTACGATGTCACTTCATCACTGGGCTACTTGTATATAGAAGCTAATGACTTCACATCAGTTGCCTTAGTATTCCATAATGCAAAGCACATATCCTTACGGACATGCATAATGCTAAGCATTATGAAGGGTCACTATCCAAACCAGATTCGACATTTATTGAGGTCTCATCAGTGAGAGCCAGACCCAGAAGTGATACCACGATTGAAGTAATGCAGAAGTCGTATTTCCATATACAAATAGTCAGAAGGTATCACAACTTATTACTAAAATACTCTGGATTAGAGATAGATGTTGATGAAAAAAGAAATACTTCTAGAATTATTATTATTATTATTATTATTAAACAAGACCTCATGGAGTCAAAGACTCATCTAGGAGGTCCTTTTATCTCACACACATCTCATCATACCGGGTCTTAAACATATTCAAACTCCTTGCAGACACCACACTCTCAGGCAAGGCATTCCAATCATTCACAACTCTGCACGAAAAAAACCTGCCTCTCACTCCCCTACTCACACCCTCTTTATACAGTTTCCAGGCATGACCTCTGGTTCTCCCCTGATCTCCCACTATTCTCTGTAGAACTTCTCCACCATTGATCCTATAACAACCCCTTACCAACTTGTAGGTCTCTATCATATCTCCCCTCTTCCTTCTCTCCACTAGACTCTGCAAATTACATCTTTTCAATCTTTCTTCATACTCAACATTCCAGAGGTCAGAAACTACCTTAGTCAGTCGCCTTTGGACCCTTTCCAACATCTCTTCATCCTTCTGAAAACCAGGTGACCAAATCTGGGCACAATAGTCCATGTGTGGCCTAATCAAAGCCTTATACAATGGAACAAGAATCTCCCTACTTCTACACGTCAGTGTCCTCCTCATCATTCCCAGAGGAGAAGTATTTTATTTTATTTTTTTTTGTTTTTTATTAGTAACAATAACATGAAATACTAAAATCATTGAATATGAATAATAACTGGAGAATGTGTGATTGTTTAAACATATATCTCTAATCCAGAGTATTTTAGTAATAAGGTGTGACACCTTTTGGCTACTTGTATATCGAAATATGACTTCCACATTACTTAAACCTTGGTATCACTTCTGGGTCTGGCTCCCACAGATGAGATCTCAATAAAGGTCAAAACTAGTCTTGGGTAGTGGCCCTTCCCATAATGCTTTGCATTATGGGATACTAAGACAATTGACGTGAAGTCATTAGCCTCTATATACAAGTAGCCCAGTTGTGAAGTGACCTCACGCACAAACTTTGTTTGCTTACACTTGGATAAAGAATGAAACCAAGAATATAATTTCTTGGCATCTTACTCATCTCTAGAGCTCTCCACTTTAAAACAAATCAGGTGGCTAAATTTTCAGACTGTAATCCCGGTATAGTGTGGTTAAGACTTAGTATTGTGATACATCCTTATCTCTACTTGTAATTATCATCCTTATTTGTAGCAGCACTATGCTGGTTAATCTTCACAAAAATATCATATGGGAATGTAGTGTTTAAACTTCAGCTCTCTATTGCCCATCACCACCAGATCCCAATTCTCAATCTCTTGGAACATGTCAACACTAATGCAATATGTAATTCTGCACTTATCAACATTAACATGGACTTGAACTCGTCTGTTCAAGCTAAAAATCTATTTACATCTTTCTGAAGGACTTGAAATGAGCATCACTCCTTATAATTCACCCATTACCAGCAAATTGCTGATTTTCATCTGTCAATCTACATGAAATGTCATTAACAGATAAGTTGAAAAGTGTTGTTTCATCACTGGTATTTCTACTAGCTACTTTTGATTTCAGGAATGCTGCTTTCTCTTACATTGCTGGTTATCTTTCAGACGAAAAAAATCTATCCATCTGCTTTTCATTCCAATCTCCCTTAACTTATTTATCAACTTGCCATGCAGCAATGAAATATCATCTTGTATAGGTCTCTCAGAACTGGAATGACTCAAAAGAAAAAAAATCATTTGAGTATGAATAATAACCAAGGAGCACAGAGGATGGGGACCAGGAGATGTTTAGACAGTTGAGCTTGGCAAGTGCAAGAAGAATGATTGTTATTGGAGATTTTAACTACAGCAGTATAAATTGGGGAGAGGAAGATGCATTTAGCAATAAGGGAATGGAATTTCTAGAATTCTTGAGGAACAAATATCTTAGACAACATGTAATAGAGGAAACAAGAGTTTTGGATTTGGTCATAGCATCAGAAGAGCTGATAATAAGTGAGATCACATCTCTCCCACCAGTTGGAGAGAGTGACCATGTGGTTTTGACTTGGAAGATGAATAGACATGCAGGAGTATCAAAGAGACAGGAATATATGTGGAATTATAAGACAGGTGATTACAATAGTTTTAGACATCAACTTGAGGAAGTTTTATAGAGGGAGGAATTGGAAGGCTGGGATATCATTAGGGCTTGGGAAATTGTGAAGGAATATTTGTTAGCAGCAATAGTAAACTGTATTCCACAAGTGAAGAAGAGGACACAATTTGGTGTGAAGTGGATGACAAACAATATTAAACATGAGCTACATGTGAAAAAGAGGCTATGGAAGAGATAGGAGACAGGTGAAGAGCAGATGCATGAAGAATATTACTATTACTATTATTACGGGCAACTCCAGGGAGTCATTGGACTCATCGAGGGAGGCCCCAAATCATATTCATCACAACTATTTGACATTCATACAGTATCTATCATACCTCGCCTTAAACTCATTCACTGTCACAGCATCCACCACAGACTCAGGGAGCGCATTCCACTCATTCACTACTCTAAAAGTAAAGAACCCAGCTCTAACACCTTTACTAACCACACTTTTGCCCAGTTTCCATGGATGTCCCCTAGTCCTCCCACAACCAGCCCTGTTCTCAAAAATATCTTCTGAATTAATTTTATAGAAACCCTTCAGTAATTTGAATGTCTCAATCATATCTCCCCTCCTCCGCCTATCAACCAATTTTTGCAACCCACAAATCCTCAACCTGTTCTCATACGGTTCATTCCACAGACCTGCTATCATCTTGGTTACTCCCACAACCAGCCCTGTTCTCAAAAATATCTTCTGAATTAATTTTATAGAAACCCTTCAGTAATTTGAATGTCTCAATCATATCTCCCCTCCTCCGCCTATCAACCAATTTTTGCAACCCACAAATCCTCAACCTGTTCTCATACGGTTCATTCCACAGACCTGCTATCATCTTGGTCACTTGCCTCTGGATCCTCTCCACCTCCTCCCCATCAAGAAGAAACCTAGGTGACCAAATCTGAGCACAGTAGTCTAGATGGGGTCTTATCAAGGCTCGGTACAGAGGAACAATAACCTACTTGTCTCTGCTTGTCATCGTATTCTTCAGCAACCAAGTGATTTGATGAGCTGTTTTGGTCACTTTTGCAATGTGTCCCCTAAATTTCAATTCCTTATCTACCAACACTCCTAAATCTCGTGCCTCATCAATTTCCTGGAGCACGGTTCCACCAATGCAGTAAACTGCCGCCAATCTTTTCACCCCAAAATGCATAACCTTACATTTTACCACATTAAACTGACATCCATTCTCCTTAGCCCAGACCTCCAATCTATCCAAATCATCCTGCAAAATTTTGACGTCATCTGCATTCACTATTGCCCTACCCAACTTCGCATCATCCGCAAACAAATGAACTGTTCCTCTCAGATCATTTCCTATATCATTTATGAACAAATTAAACAGCAGTGGTCCAAGAACAGATCCTTGTGGCACACCACTAGTCACAGGCCATCTTGTGGACTCTACTCCCGAGTAAACCACTCTCTGATATCTCTCCGTCAACCACCCTCCTATCCATCTCACCAACCCTTTGTCCATTCCCATATGCTGCAATTTACTGATTAGAATTCCATGTGGAATCCTGTCAAAGGCCTTGGCACAGATGTATTGACATATAAGTCACAGGCCAGGAGAGTGTGACTAGTATGGTAAGGAAGGCAAAACTGCAATATGAGAAGAGATTGGCACTAAGATCCAAAGAAAATCCTAGAGAATTTTTTAGCTATGTGGCCAATAGGAATGAGAAATGATTGCGGGATAAAAATGGGAATAGAGTGGCTGATGCAGAGGATATAATGGAATTGTTCATTGAACACTTTATTTGTGTATTTCATCCTGGAGGAGTAAATTTTAATACTAGAGGGATAGGGCAGGTTCGAGGTTTAGAGGTGCAGGAGGAGAACGTGTTCCAAATACTCGTTACTCTGGATGTCAGTAAAGCTGTGAGACTGGATAGTATTTCACCACGAGTTTTGAGAGAAATGTGCTAAGGAACTGACAGCTCCTTTGACCTGGCTTTTCAATGAAAGTCTGGCTACAGGAAAAGTGCCCAGGGAATGGAAGGAAGGTAAGATAGTGCCATTGCATAAGGGCAGTAAAAGACCGGAAGTGTCTAATTATAGGCCAGTTTGTGTGTCATCGGTAGTTATTAAGATCTTGGAGAAATTAGTTATGATATACGACATTGGGCAGATCGGGGTAATGTTATCTGTGAGAGTCAACATGGATTCGTGAGGGGGACGCTCTTGTTTTAGTAATATGCTAGCCTTTTATAATAAAGTTACAAGTGCAGTAGATGAGGGAAAGGCATATATTGCCATTTTCTTGGATTTAGCAAAGACATTTGACAGGGTGCAACATGATAAGGTGATATTTAAGTTGCAGCACATGGGTTTGGATGTCAGGTTGGTCAACTGGATTCAGGATTAGCTGTCCGATAGGTATCAGAGAGTTGTGAATGGTGGTTTAGTTTCAAGGAGGCAGAGGGTTACAAGTGGGGTCCCACAGGGCTCAGTACTGGGACCTATATTGTTTAACCTTTATATCAATGACATTGTCAGTGGATTGCAGGGGGATATTCAGTTGTTTGCGGATGATGTGAAGCTGGGAAGGGTTATTAGCAATAGTGCAGATGTGGTAGTCATGCAAGAGAATTTGAATAAGCTAGACAGATGGGCAAATGAATGGGGTGTCGGTTTAATGCAGCAAAATGTAAGGTTTTGAGGTTTTGGACACATCGATGGGATGCTGCATACTCTATTGGAGGAGATATACTGGAGGAAGTAGGGGGAGACCAGAGATCTGTGGTTGATGATTGATAGAAACCTGAAATTCAAGGGACATATTGCAAAGGTGGTGAAGGTAATACAGAGGATTCCTGCAATAATGAGAAGGATGCTGACCTGCAGAGTTATTCTGTTGTATAAGACCCTGATCAGACCACATTTAGACTGTTGTTCTCAGAAGGATTTGAAGGGGATAAATTAACTGTGGAATGGGTACAGAGGCAGATAACAAAGAGAGTTTCAGTACTGTACAATGTTAGTTATGAGGATCGGCTGAGGGAATGTGGACTGCAGAGTTTGGTGGATAGAAGAAGGAGAGGTGATATGATTGAGACTTTTAAACTGTTGAGAGGTGGTATAAGAACTCCCCAGTGTCAACCCTGTTGACACTGCGGAGTTCTTTCGCTTGGTTGAACAGCGGGAAGGAGTGATGACAAGGGGCCATCCCTGGAAGTTACGAAAGGAATCTGTGAGCAAGAGGGCAGTTTGCATTACCTGATGAAGTGGTGAGAGCGAGAACTGTCAATGAGTTTAAGGAGTGGTATGATAGACTTGTGTTTCCTAGGAAGGACCTCCTGCAATGAGTCTTTTGACTCCTTATACCTAAATAATAATAATATTAATTAATATTATTTAATTTAGTTTAGTTATTTTTTTTTGCTTATGAGCTTCACAGTTTTCTTTATAAATCTCTCTTATAAAAATGTGTAAACATTTTAGTCTTTTCCAATAGATAAAAGTAATGTGTGTAGCTGAAAGAAATAGCATGATACACAGGGCTATTATTCTTCCTTGATATTGAAAACTGTAAGAGTAAGGAACTTGAGAGCTTTTTGGATGAGACAAAAGAAAAAGTTGTTCTTTTGGAGAGTGAATTGA
This sequence comes from Typopeltis vanoorti, assembly GCF_054136105.1. Classification (NCBI taxonomy): domain Eukaryota; kingdom Metazoa; phylum Arthropoda; class Arachnida; order Uropygi; family Thelyphonidae; genus Typopeltis; species Typopeltis vanoorti. Next base: position 74,799,248 of record NC_143563.1, on the reverse strand, counting down.
AAGCAGAAAATTCACAATATATAGAAGTCTAGACAATGTTTTGATACTTTTTTGATGTACAGAATAGAAACTCTAAAGTTATCTCTTCTAAAACTGGAGATTGAGAATGAAGGCCATACTTATTTATAATCTTAGTTTATTATCATAGTTGAAATGTTAGTGTTACATCTTTACATCTTTAGTTATGGCTATTAGAGAGAAATGTGAAATTTGATATGCTGAAGTTTTTGACAACTTCAGCCTTTTTTGTGGAGCATGTAATGTCTGCTCAATAACTAGTTTTAATGGAATGTGACTTTCGAGAAGGATGATGATGGGATCTAACATTAATTTAGCTTCTCTCTTAGTACTTTTTTCTGTAGGCTGAAAACCATACACTTCTGGTTGTCTTGGGATAAATAAATCTGAAAACAGAAGACTATTATTAGTTTCTAATTCCAGAGTAAATTTGATTCTTTAATGGATTGAGTTGATCTTTTGAGGCAAATGTGTAATACTCAGATTGTAAAAAAGTTCAGCAGCAAAAATATTATCCACAATGACTTTGGTTTGAATTCTTATCCATGTATTCCTTTTGTGATCCAATCTTGTAATACCAAGCATAGTTCTTTCCCTACTAAATTGTGTTGTTCATAATTTTTGAATTTTCTTTGCATTTATCGCCCAAGTTTCACAGCCATATGTCAATATAGAAAGAATACATTGGTTAAAAATTTTTCTCTTCAGGCATAATGGTAGCTGGCTTTTAAATATTGAATGTAATTTTCCAAATGCTTTTGTGCATCTTTTAATTTTGTCCATGATATTTTCTTTCATTGATATCTGTTGTCTTAAGTATATGTAATGATCTGCTTGTTTAATTTCATCATTATTGATTTTTATTATTGTACAATGAAACCTGTGGAGTATTCATGACTAAACAAACAAACACACATAACCACAGTAATAAGTTTTAATGTGTAAATATTTCATCCTAAGTATCATAGGACTTCGTCAGTACAGTTAATTCAAACAATACTAGGAATAACATACAGTTAGGATGCATGATTACAATGGAATCCCAATATGCATGCAGTAGCTTGTTATAGAATTAAATTAAAATATATCTGGAGAAATAAATATCTTGCATTAAAATAAGATAACTTCTTCTTCTTGGCTTCCCGTATTAGGCAATTGTATTCCTGTAACGTTTTCAACAGTTTAAAAAGTCTTCTGCCTATCTCCTCCTGGGTCTTCTTGATTGTTGTCCCTTTAGTTTATATTTCCAAGCAATATTTGGCCATCTGTCCTCGTTCATTCTTTCTATGGTTTTTCCAGTTCTTTCTATAGTTTGTGATGTCTTCTGTTATGTTGATTATGGATAACTGTTTTTTTATTTCTTATCTTGTCTATTCTTTTATAGCCTGCAAGCAGTCTTAGGAACTTCATTTCTGCAGCTTCCACTTGTCATTTATCTCGTTCTCCCCAAGTCCATGTTTCACTGCCATATTTCAGAATTGGTTTGGCTATTATTTTATATAGTTTTATTTAGGTTGTTCTAGACATCTGCTTACTAAAGTGTCTATTCAAAGTTCCAATGACTGCTAGGAATTTTTGCTTTCTATATGCAATGTCAATTTCTCCATTGGGGCTTATGTAATTTCCTAGATATTTAAATTTGCTCACTTGTTCTATAACTTTGTTGTGGATTACTAGTTTGCATCTTTTAATTTCTTTACCTTGAAATGCTGTTGATTTTGTTTTATTAATTGAGATTTTCATGTCATACTGTTCTATTGTTTTGTTCAATACGTGTAGATTTTTCTGTAATTGGTCTTCATTTTCAGCAAAAATAACTTGATTGTCAGCATACAAAAGGCTGGTTAATTCTTTATTTCCTATTTTAATTCCTATGATTTTGTTTTTTCCCCATTCTCTTGAAATTTTTTCCATATATATTGAAGAGTATTGGTGATAATCCACTTCCTTGAATGAAACCTCGATTGGTTTTAATTTTTTCAGATGCTTCATTATTAATTTTAATATATAGCTTTCTTCCATTATATTTGCTATTGCTTTTGTGGTTTGAGGTGAGGCTTTCAATTCATGCAGTATATTGATTAATTTTGTTCTGTTGATTTAATCATATGATTTCTCATAATCTAGGAAGGCCATATATGTTGGCAGGTTAAATTCTGTTCTTTTTTCTATAATTTGCTTGAATGTAAATGTGGGATCTGTGCAGGAGCCTCCTTTCTTAAAGCCACATTGTTCTTCTGCAATAATTTCCTCAGCCCATGGTGTTAATTTACTTTTAATTATATCTAGATATATTTTATAGAAATAAGATAACATATATAAAAAATTTATTAATATTTTACATGATTTTGTATGACAATTTCCCATACTTTAGGGATAGCAAGAACGTCATTACAGTTCAGATTTGGTCTGTGAAGTAGGCTTCAGCACTTTCTTTATATAAACGTTCATCTTTATATAAAGATCTGTGTAGAAGTTGGTTTTTTCCAATGGATCCTGTAGTTTGAGTTTTCAATTCCATGTTGTGCAAGGCCAGATTTCTGCGGTTTGATAAGATGGATATGGTCTTGATGTTCTGAAATGTGTTTATTAACAGATCTACCTGTCTGTCCATAGTAAGACAATTTACAGGAACACGGAACCTTGTACATGCCAAGTAGCATCAGTGGTGAGATTTTGTCTTTAGGAGAAGGTAACAAGTTATAGATCTGGTTGATTGGTTTGTAGGTAGCAGCAAGTTTGTATATCTTCATAATTTTTGAAAGACGTTCAGAGATGCCTTTGAAATTTGGCTACGATAGGTTGATGACATCTTTGCTGTCTGGGATCATTCTGAACAAGAACTACATCTGTTTCTAGATAAAATATTAATATAAAATAAAAAATATAAAATATATTTTTTCTGATAAGTGAAATAGCTGGCTTTAATGACATAATTAAATAATTTAATGATGCCAGGAGGAAAGTTTTTTTTTTTTTTTTTTTCAGTAATTGTAATGGATGTTAGAAGAATATCAGTAAATTGGAACACTGCATCAACATAATTAGAATGTCCATAGTTAATAAAAAAATACTGAAAATCTGTTTCAGTCAATGGCCTCACTGCCAGGCAACTTGGCTTCTTTAAACCTAATTAATGCTGTAATAGGAATAGTATATAATGGCTATCTGTTGCATATGTTGGATCCTACTTCGTCTCAATCTATACTTTGGATCCGACATACTATTACGATGTTCTTAACTAATTGATAAGTTGTAAGTTGATTTCTAATTCAAATATAAAGAAAATTTATATTTAAAGACTGCGCCACTTTATATCTGAATTAGTTCAAGAATTGAAGATAAACCAACTCTCAACTATCTCTCCTTAATATGTTGTTATTATATATACTGGCCAAGAATATTTAACTTACCTAATTTACCCGCTTTGGTTCGAATATTTTATGAATGGTGCAGTAAAAGAGATTCAGGCAAAGCAAAATACAACTTTTGATTAACAAAAACAAACATTTAATTTTAGAATCACAAATTTTACACTTAAGATCAAATCACTAATTAAGTTATTATAAACACTTCAGCCTTTCTGATAATACTGTCATACGAACTCAGACAATGGTAAATTTGTTATCTCTAATACAGTCTTCTCACAGTTCCTTAAGTTCCAAATATAATAAAATCGCAGTAACACCTCTTTACAAGCAAACACTTTTAAATTTACACTTCAGCTAATCTTCGCAATAGTTACTGTTAACATAAGGAAATTCTAGGATGAAACACACTCTCATCTCTGCATAGGAATATTAATGGTTGGAATAATCTTACCGATAATCTTCTTTCTTCATCAACTTACACACAAACACTTCTTATAACTGTAAACACTTTATACAATAAACGGCACTCATTGAAATAAATCTTCTAGGTAATAACTGAATTAATCATCGGTCACTATACACATAAACAAACGTTCTTGCATGAAGCACTACTGATCACTCATGAATTTAAAGTAACACAATAATTCCTTAACTTAAGATTTTATATGCACAGTTGTTCATTCCTCCTGCATTCAAATAATTCTTTAGACACTATAATTCTAAACACAGCTAACAGGTTTTCATGTACATTGATGCATTATGTGGAGAATCAAACCTGCATTCTTTACTTATTGCATCAATGGCAATATATGTAAATCACATAACTGTAGTTTCTACTCTGCCTTTAGTGTTGACAGGGTTTGCTATGGAAACTCCACCACTCATAAAATGCACATAAAATAGTGCCATAAAAAAACAGTTCTGTAGGATGTTAATCCCTTATTTAAAGTATATGTGGTTGTGCCATTGATAATATTTATTTTTATAACATTGATAATAAATTTTATTTGTATAAATGATTTTCATTACTTCAAAATGTGATTTAGTATTTGTGCTGCACTATTCTTCCTTGAGTTATATTATTGTTTCATTTTTGTTTATCAGTGAATAACAGAAGCTGAAATAATAAGTGTTCATTCCTGATTAGATTGCTGCTGTCTTCTCAAATATAGGCCAATATCTAATGATTAAAAAAAAAAAAAAAAAATGCTATATGCCAGTTATGTGGTCTGTTTCAGACAGAAGAAATAAATTTTCTAAACTTGAACTAAATTCCTATTTTGCATCTGTATGAAGTGATGAAAAATGCTGAACCTGGAATTAGTCTGATCAGATTAATTATCTGTAAGTACAGCATACCTTAGGAAATGCATATTCACTAAGTAAATTGAGTAAATTGGCAGTTCTTTAATATGGTTTGCATAGACTCGGTTTTAGGATGTGGAAAAAACAAACAAATTCAGTAGTTCTCACAACATCCTCATCCTATTACATGTTCTTGCCATATGAGAAGGTGCCAAGAACATGTAATAGGATGAGGATGTTATGAGAACCAAATAAGAAGTGGTTTCTGAATTTCCTGGTACTGGGGAAAGAAGAGGCATATATGAATTGCTAGAGATGACTAATTTGATATATATAATGAACAGCAATTTCTATAACGAACCTTGGTGAAGAACGAGCTGGATTCGGGTCAAATAAAGGCTATCAGGATCAGATTTTCACTTTATGACAGATAGTTGAGAAATCATGGGAATATAACAAATATCTCTATTTAAGTTTTGTAGATCTGAAAAAGGCATATGACAAGGTGCCAAGAGAGAGAGAAGCTATTCAAAATACTACAGTTATATGGTGTCAATGGGACATTATATCAAGCAGTACTTAGTCTGTATTTGAGTTGTAAGTCAGCAGTTAGAATTGAAGTACAGGAAGATGGTTTAATGTTAAATCTGGTGTGAGACAAGGATGTATATTATCCCCTCTCTTATTCATTATCTATATGGATCACATTATGAAGGAGAGTGGTATTAAACATGATATCAGAATTGGAGATGTTAATGTCAGCTCTTTGCTTTATGCAGATGATGTTATACTGCTAAATAAATCCGCTACAAGTTTGTAAGATTCCCTGACTAAATTGAATAACTGTTGTAATAGATATGGTATGAAGGTCAGCATTAAAAAGACAATGAAAATAGGCAGAAACATTGAAAATATCAACTGCATTGTGAATGGAGAACCTATAGAACAAGTCAAACATTTCAGCTACTTAGGCATGATTTTTAGTGAAGATGGTAAATTAAATATAGAAATAGACAACAGAATCAAGAAAGCTGGTATGGTAGGAAGTCAACTGAATAAGTTTATATGGAATAAGAGAGAAATTAGCCAAAATACTAAATTAGCTGTATGCAAGCCAATTTTAACTTATGGATCTAAGAGCTGGGTCAGAAGTAAAATGCTTGACCAAAGACTAAAGACTGCAGATATGAGAGTCCTGAGGAAGATTAGGGGCATGAACAGATGGCATCAATGGCAATATCATATTAAAAATGGGGATATTAGGAAAGAACTTGACATTGTCAGCATCCAGGAATGCGTTAGCAGAGCTAATCTCAGGTAGTATGGTCACTTAAACAAAATGGGAGTGGAAAGATTAGCAAAACAAGTTCTCTTCCAGGTAGGAAAACGACCCAGAGGAAGACCAATATATAGGTGGATTAATACAGTTAAAATTGCATTAGAAGACAGAAATATAAGATCTGATAATGTTGGAGTCTTGACAGGTAACAGATTGATTTGGAGGGAAATTGTAGATAGGAGATTGGTAATGATGTAATTTTTCATGTAGTACTATCATATCCTGTACACCCCTTGAGGGTATATATATCAGGAATTTGATGATGACCTTGATAAGTATATATATATATATATATATAACTACATTTTATAGTACAAACGTGTAGTGCATTTAGTATCATGGGTGAGCTAAGAATTTTTTTTATTACATATATATATATATATATATATATATTGTTTTTTGTATTTTTAATTTATTTTTTTATATAGTCCAGAAACCCTGCTCTAGAGACCAAACATGCAACCTTTTCAACCCACTTTAGACGACCTCCAATAAACAAGGCAGTGTTTCCACCAAGTGATGAAATTCATCTTCCATCTAAAACTTACTAAGAACTTAAAATAATCACATAAAAAAAAGGTTGTGAAGTTAGTATAAAGAAAAAGGTGATCAACATGCCCATGAGCAGAACAAGGTACAGGCAATGTGGGTGATCTGTATGGCAAAGAAAGCCAAAGCTAATTATGAGAGGAAGCTAGCTGATGAGTCAAAAAAAAATCTTAAGGAGTTCTTTTGCTATGTGGCAAGTAAAAGGGGGAATAACTATTGAAGGATGACTTTAAAAAGTGTTGATGGTAGGGAAGTAACAGAAGCAAATCAAATAGTTGAGTTACTAAGTGATCATTTTGCAAAGGTCATCTTGGTTTTGATACTGCAATGCTGGATGCATCACTCACTGGTGAGAGACTAGAGATGGAAGAAATAGAGTTGCTTAGTATATTGCAGAACCCCAAAGCGAATACTGCCATAGGGTTAGATGGCATGTCAGCCCATATGTTATGAGAATGTGCAAGAGAATTATCACCTCCTCTAACCAAGCTGTTTATTTAAGCCTCAGTTCTGGTAAGATTCCAATAGAATGTAAAGAGGAGAAAATAATTCCACCTCATAAAGGAGGCTCCAAGACAAAAGTAGAAAATTACAGGTCAATCAGTATATCAGGAATAGTGGTTATGGTTTTGGAGAAGTTGCTAAAAATCATACTTCAGGACTGAGTGGACAGAATTATACTTTATAAGGGGCAACATGATCTTGTGAGGGGCGGTATTGACTATTGTAATTTACCTACTTTCTGTAATAAAGTAACAGTGGAGTTGGATAAAGGAAATTGTTATTTGGTGATACTGCTTGACTTTGCAAAGGCATTTGACAGGATTTCACATGGAACTCTATTGCATAAATTACAGCAAATGGGAAGGGTTCAGATCCTCCTGATTTGGATTGGAGGGTGGTGCTGATGGGCATTTATCAGAGTATTTATGGAAGAGTAGTCCAGAAAAAAGCAGGTGACTAGTTGTGCACCTTAGTACTTGGTCTACTGTTGTTTAATCTATGCATTAATGATATTGGAAATAATTCGATGGAAAATATCCATCTGTTTGCTGATGCAAAATACGGAACAGCCATAGTCAATGAAGGTAAGAGATCTTGCAGGATGACTTAAATATGCTAGCATTATGGACAAAGTTAAATGGATGCCAGTTTAATGTGGCTAAGTGTAAGGTGATGCACTTCGAAAGGATCAGATCATGTGTAGTTTAATGTACTGATTGAACTGAACTGCAAGAAGTTAATGAGGCAAGACACTTGGGAATGATTGTATAAAGAGAATTTAAGTTTAGAGAACATTGCAAAAGTGGCCAAAACAGCACATCAAATTACATGGTTGTTGAAGAACACACTGACAAGCAAAGCTAGGGAAGTTATTGTCCCACTTTATAAGTCATTAATAAGACCACATCTGGACTATTGCACACAGATATGGTCATCTGGATTCCTTAGTGATGAAGTGGTGAAGAGGATCCAGAAGTGAGTGATAAAGATTGTGACAGGTCTATGGATTGCTTCCTATGAAAATAGATTGAAGGTCTGTGGGCTTCAAAAACTTGCTGAGAGGCAATGTGATGGGTAGAAGATGTGACTGAAGCATCTAAGTTATTATAGGGGTTTAATAGGATTGATACTGTGACCTTTTTTTTGGTATGGTACAGGAGAGGAGAAAATGAGAGTTCACCCCTGAAACTATGTAAGAGTGTGGTTAACAAGGTATTAGGACTAGATTTTTTTCCTTAGAGGAGTGGTGAATGGGTGGAATGCATTGCCAGAGGTGGTTATGAGTACTTCATCTGTCAATGAGTTTAAGGAGTGGGGGGGGGGATATAAGTAATGTGTGAATAATGGCTACTGTGTCAAATATAGGGTCTCCCATGATGAGTCTTCTGACTCCATGGAGACATCCATCTTCATCATAATAATAATATGTATGAATATTTAAAATCACTATTGAGTTTACTTCTATTCAATATTAATGTTTTTTATTCAAAATACAGCTCACATTAGAACTATAATCTTTTGTCTGTTTCTGAAACTGCTTTTATAAACCATATTATGACATGCTTTCACTTTTCAACTGTTTTCTTCTAGCTAGATACAACTGATATATGATGTATTCTTAACAAACTCAGCAGATTTCTTTAAAGATTTGTTTTAATTACTTCTATCTGGTGTTGAGTATTTTTCTAAAAAATAGTAAGCAGTTAAAAACTGCTCACATCTACTTCACATCTTGTATCACTCAGGCTAATGGTAGCATTACTGAAATTCTCTCTATATATGTACAATTAAGGATTTCCTGCAACCATCCAGCAGCCTTCATGAAAACTTCAAAAATAATAAGGTTTTAAATAAAAATTTAAATATAGAAATGCATATAGTTTTGAGGAAAAAATATTGTTGAAGAGAATTGATGTAGCATGTTATTAGGAAATGTGTGGTTTCATGTTAATAACTGAAGAAGGAATATTGATTTTTAATGTTTGCATTTGTAGGATAATAAAGATAGGACTGAGTTCATGACTGCCGTACTCAGTGAAGGAAAATCAACAAGATCCGAACGGTCCCTTTTAATTGATCCTGTTGTACTTGCTTCTTCTATTCTTGGTAGCAAAGACACTAAAGATTTATCTACACCTTGTTCTACACCAAATACTTCCAGGAAGACTCGGAGAAGATCCAATCTCTTTCCGGTAGTTAGTTATTTTGCAAATTATTTGTTCAAATGACAAATGTGGATGTGATCTAAGAGAATTCTGAAAGAAGATTGCATTTTACATCTCTGAGCATCTATTAGATTAATTTTTCCCACACAAACAACTTGGTATTCTGTGCATTGATGTTTAATGTCAAATATGTATCCTTTCTGGTAGGCCTATATGGAAAACAACCTAACAGTTTGATTAGTCTATAAAGCTTGTGCACTGACTTTAAATATGTTTGGATTATTGTGAACAGCATTTTCACCATTGTTGATTAACTTTGTCAATCTGATTATTTCAATTTAAAAAAGAAATGCAATATAATTTTTGTTTAGTGATGCCATTCATTATCATAGTAGTTATATGTTAGATTGTACTCTTGAATGTAGGATTGTTACAGGCAAGGAACTTATAGGCTTGTAATATAAAAGAATATTTCTTTTAGTATTTACAGCTTTCAGAAATCTGAATCTGGCCATGCTTGAATATTTTAGAGATTGGGTTAATAAGTAGCATATTATTATTATTACGGGCAGTTCCAAGGAATCCTTAGACTCATCGAGGGAGGCCCAACATCATGTCAAGAACAACTATTTAACATTCACACAGTATCTATCATACTTCACCTTGAACTCATTCACAGTCATGGCACCCACAACAGACTCTGCAGCTTATTCCACTCATTTACCACTCTCCAAGTAAAAAACCTAGCTCTAACACCCTTGCTAACCACACTCTTACCAAGCATCCATCGATGGCCCCCTAGTCCTCCCACTACCAGTCCTGTTTTCAAAAATATCTTCTGAATTAATTTTATAGAAACCCTTCAGTAATTTGAATGTCTCAATCATATCACCCCTTTTCTGCCTATCAAACAATTTCTGCAGCCCACAAATCTTCAACCTGTTCTCATAAGGTTCATTCCATAGTCCTGCTGTTATCTTGGTCACTCGTTTCTGGATCCTCTCCGCCACATCCCCATCGAGAAGAAACCCTGGCGCCCATATCTTGGCACAGTAATCTAGATGGGGTCTTATCAAGGCTCGATATAGAGGAAATAACCTGTTTGTCTCTGCTCATTAAAGTGTTTTTCAGCAACCAAGTGATTTGATGAGCTGATTTTGCCATTTTTGCGATGTGTCCCCTAAACTTCAACTCCCTATCCACCAACACTCCCAAATCCTTGGCCTCGTCAATCTTCTGGAGTACAGTTCCACCAATGTGATATACTGCTGCAAATCTTTTCACCCCAAAATGCAAAGCCTTACATTTTTCCACATTAAACTGACATCCATTCTCCTTAGCCCAGTCCTCCAAACTATCCAAATCATCCTGCAAAATTTAGACATCCTGAGCATTCACTATTGCTCTACCTAACTTTGCATCATCTGCAAACAGATGCACAGTTCCTCTCAGATCCTTTCCTATATTGTTAATGAACAAATTAAACAGTAGCGGTCCAAGAACAGAACCCTGTGGCACATCACTAATCACAGGCCGTCTTTTGGACTCTACTCCCGAGTAAACCACTCTCTGATATCTCTGCTTCAACCACCCTCCTATCCATCTCACCAACTCTATATCCATTCTCATATGCTGCAGTTTACTGATAAGAATTCCATGTGGTATCCTATCAAAGGCTTTAGCAAGGTCCAGTAGAATCACTGTAAACCTGTTACCCTTATTCAGTTCAGCCATCACTGTGTTACTGAGGCATGATCTACCCTTGCTGTCCCCCATTTTCATCTATCCAATCTTGTATTTTCCTCTTGACTCTTTTCTCCAAGACCTTGACAACAATTCCTGATATGCTGATCGACCGGTAATTTTCAACAGCAGTCTTGGAACCTCCATTATGCAGTGGAACTATTTTCCCCTCTTTCTACCCTCTTGGGACTAATCCGACCTGAGACTCAAATTAAACAAAATGGTCAAAGGCACTGACAATTCTTTAGCCGCTTCTCGTACTACACGAGCTGGTATCCAATCCCGCAGATGAATTGACATTGAGGTTTTGTAATAGACTATTCACCTCCACTTCATTCACCACAATTCCCGTATAAGCTGTTTTTTCTTCCATTTCTGTAATATCACCACCTGGATGATATACTCTTGCAAAGTGCACACTCAGTAATTCTACTATATCAACTGATTCGGTTACCTCCCTACCATCGACATTCTTTAAAATCAATCTGCCATATTATTCGGACTCTAGGTATACAGTCAGCCATTGCCTCCTGCAAAAACTTCTTAACCACCTCCCATGCAATATCGACATCCAGCCCTTGCAGTTTTACATGCCATGGCACTGAAGCAATCAAACTCCTAAGCTTGTCATACTTACCAGCCTGATAATTCCACATGTACCCTGTCTTAATTGTAAATTCCACACCTTTAGCCACCTCCCAAGTCAAGACCCTCTGATCACTCTCACCAATTGGTGGCAATGTGGTCATTTGTTACAGCCAAATCCTCAGATGCAATTACTAGGTCAAGCACTCTCTGACCCCCTAGTATTTTCCATTACATGCTGTCTCAGATAGTTATCCCTTAATAACTGCATAAAACCCAGTTCCTTCCTCCCATGTGTCCTCTTCTCCATCCAATCATTGCTACTATAGTTGAAATCTCCCATAATAATTACCCTTCTTCCACTCATTTCTTCTATTTGCTTATGCATACTATCTCCACCATCTTTTCCATCACCTGGTCTATAGCAGCACCCCAATTTTATATTTTGTTCTGCTAGCCTCAATCTCACACACCAAATGGCCTCAAATGTGCTCTTTTCTCTATTCTCCTTGGCTGCAGCTCATCAGCTATCATCAATAATACTCCCCCCCCCTTTTATTCTCCCTGTCATTCCTGAACACACTATACCCCACACATTCAATCCCACTAGCTATATCATCTTCAGTCAGCCATGTTTCACTAATGCCAATAACTTGTGGTCTGGAAGTGCCAACCAAGGCCAAAAATTCTTCCTTCTTGTTCCTAATACTCCTAGCATTAGTATTCATGAATTGCAGACCCCGTTAGCCCCATCCCTACCTTGATGCCTTATACCAACTATTCATTCTGATTTGTTGTCCTTATTCGCTCGGCATATTATACTCATTCATACACTCGACTGCCTCCCTAAGGTCTGCATATCTACTCCCCCCCCCCATAATAAATCTAGTTTCCCTGATTCTGCACATCCACTTCATTCGACAACACTTTTTCAAGTCTCCTTACATCGAATCCATTCAAATGCAAACCATCCATCTTATATAGATTCTTTCACCCATCGAACTCGCTTCACACGTCTCTAAATTCCACACCATTCATCATACATAACCCACGCATAAAGTCATTTGCAATTATGGCCCTCCTAAATTCTTCACTGTCATACTGCGGAAAAAGACTAATCATCCTAACTCTCACTCTTCTCTTTTGTTACCTCAAACAATTCATTCAGGTCCTCTATCATTTCCATTTTATCTCCTTTCAAATCATTCCTACCTGCCACAACTATCATTTCTTTCACCCTTTGCTTTTATTCCCTAATAGACTCACTTACTTCCTTAATCGTCGCACTAGGTTGGTACGATTTTGTCAAATTCTCTACTCTCTCACCTCGTACTAACGAATCTCCATACAGCACTCACTCCTTCATTTTGTTTACGTTCACAATCATACTCTTATTTTTCCTATCATACTTTTTTTTATTGGCTGGTACACTCAGTAGACATTTGTGCATACGCTCCAGCTGCCGCTTTGCTCTATGTATCACTCCGCTCAACAGCGTGATCTCACTCTTTGCATCTATCTCATCTTTTTTATTATCTGTTAAACCATTAATTTGCTCTGTATTAATACCTTCATTCACACTTTCTACATTCTCGCCCTCACAGCTCTCTGGTACAACCTCGCAATTTCTTATCATATTGCTATTTTCTACATTCTGAAATTTGACAAAAATATCACACACTCACGACCTGAAACACACTTTAATTCCTCATTTTCCCTGCATTTTCTACACACATTCACTCCATTATCATCATCTAACCATACTCCAACCGCTCTCTGCAAAACATACATTTCGCAGAGAGTATATTGAATAATCTCCTGTATGTTACAGTTATTGAACAAAGATGGCGAATCATTATTACTAGCCGCCATTTTCCTTCTTACCGGAGCCATGTGCATGTTTCTATCGTATTTTATCAAATTAATTGAAATAACACCAAAAACACACAAACAGACACACTAAGATACGGAAAGCAAACAAAACTACATAATATTCAAGCAAAATTATCAATGATAACTTAAAATAACACTCATTTTATCAGGAGCTCTCAACAAACACTACACACCACAAGTCCCTCTAGCAACAAACCATCAATTTTGCTTGATTCATTACAATAAATGGTCCTATTTAAATTAAAATGGAGATGAGCAAATCACCTTAAGATATAATACAACTCAGATATCCCCAAAATGCAATCTATATAACCTGACCCAATTCGTCCAGTTGGATATATTGTCATTTTCAATTCACCAAATCAAAAACTTTGTAATTGATTAAAACAATTTAATGTGGATATTTTTACTATTTAAAGAGACTTGCTTCTGTTGAATAATTTGTAAAGTTCATATAAAATAGTTACAAGCACTAGCTTAATTGCATTTATATTTGGACAGGTTATATAACATAAATATAAGGTGTAATCTGTAATATGATTATCAGTCTTTTATTATTATAAAAATTTTCACAACTTATGTTAATTAAAATTTACATATAATGATTACCTAATTTGGCAATATTGAATATGCCTGTGTTGTGATGAATGTGTATGGCAAAAATAAAATAAAATGGGAGAATGAATGAATGAATATATGCAAGCTGTCCTATAAGTGGGTTGAAAATTTGGTGGTATGCATATCTGTTTAGCTGATTGCTGGTTAGTAAGCATATGAGTCGCCTGCTGCACATGTTTTTATTCTAGCATTGAGTTAATTGATCTTAGACTGTGGTTGTAGGTTGTTTTTTCCCCCAGGTGCTCTGTTCCCCTCCCCAAGCATAAACACAAAACCAGCCTTGAATGTCAGTTACTCTAGTTAGTAGAAGGATGAAAATTATAAGAAGAGAAATATCTGATAGTCCAATTACACATTTGGTTTAATCCTTTATCCAAGTGTAAGCAAACAAAGTTTGTGCCTGATTGTCCTGTATCCTTTAATTATACGTATGGCTATAAGGCGTTGAACTCTATTTAGCATTTGTCTATTTTTCTTTGATTTTAGTGAATGTTTCCAGACAGCAGCATAAGGACACAATTTGGTGTAAAGTGGATGACAAACAATATTAAACAGGAGCTGCATGTGAAAAAGAGGCTATGGAAGAGATATAAGATGAAGAGCAGATGCATGAAGAATATAAGACACAGGCTAGGAGAGTGACTAGTACACTTTATTGGAGTATTTCATCCTGGAGGAGTAAATTTTAATACTAGAGGGGATAGGGCAGGTTTGAGGTTTAGAGGAGCAGGAGGAGAACGTTTTCCAAATACTCATTACTCTGGATGTCAATAAAGCTGTGGGACTGGATGGTATTTCACCACGAGTTTTGGGAAAATGTGCTAAGGAACTGACAGCTCCTTTGACCTGGCTTTTCAGTGAAAGTTTGGCTACAGGAAAGGTGCCCAGAGAATGGAAGGAAGGTTAAGAAAGTGCCATTGCATAAGGGCAGTTGCAGACTGGAAGTGTCTAATTATAGGCCAGTTTGTGTGTCTTCAGTAGTTGTTAATATCTTGGAGAAATTAGTTGGGGACCATATACAACATTGGGCAGATGAGAGTAATGTTATCTGTGAGAGTCGACATGGATTTGTGAGGGGGCGCTCTTGTTTTAGTAATATGCTAGCCTTTTATAATAAAGTTACAGGAGCAGTAGATGAGGGAAAGGCATATATTGCCATTTTCTTGGATTTAGCAAAGACATTTGACAGGGTGCCACATGATAAGCTGATATTTAAGTTGCAGCATATGGGTTTGGATGTCAAGTAGGTCAACTGGATTCAGATTGGCTGTCCGATAGGTATCAGAGAGTTGTGAATGGTGGGGTAGTTTCAAGGAGGCAGAGGGTTATAAGTGGGGTCCCACAGGGCTCAGTACTGGGACCTATATTGTTTAACCTTTATATCAATGACATTGTCAGTGGATTGCAGGGGGGATATTCAGTTGTTTGTGGATGATGTGAAGCTGGGAAGGGTTATTAGCAATAGTGCAGATGTGGTAGTCATGCAAGAGAATTTGAATAAGCTAGACAGATGGGCAAATGAATGAGGTGTCAGTTTAATGCAGCCAAATGTAAGGTCTTGAGGTTTGGGTCACATCGATGGGATGCTGCATACTCTATTGGAGGAGATATACTGCAGGAAATAAGGGAGACAAGAGATCTGGGGTTGATGATTGATAGAAACCTGAAATTCAAGGGACACATTGCAATGGTGGTGAAGGTAACACAGAGGATTCCTGCAATAATGAGATGGATGCTGACCTGCAGAGATAAAAGAGTTATCATTCTGTTGTATAAGACCCTGATCAGACCACACTTAGACTGTTGTTCTCAGATTTGTTCCCCAGGATTTGAAGGGGATAAATTAACTGTGGAAAGGGTACAAAGGCAGATAACAAAGACAGTTTCAGGATTGTACACTGTTAGTTATGAGGATCGGCTGAGGGAATGTGGAGTGCAGAGTTTGGTGGATAGGAGAGGTGATATGATTGAGACTTTTAAACTGTTGAGAGGTGGTATAAGAACTCCTCAGTGTCAACAGGGTTGACACTGGGGAGTTCTTTCGCTTGGTTGAACAGCGGGAAGGAGTGATGACAAGGGGCCATCCCTGGAAGTTACGAAAGGAAACTGTGAGCAAGAGGGTGAGGAGTGGTTTCTTTGCATGGAGGGTTGTTGAACCGTGGAATGCATTGCCTGATAGAGTGGTGAGAGCGAGAACTGTCAATGAGTTTAAGGAGTGGTATGATAGTCTTCGTGTTTCCTAGGAGGGACCTTCCACGATGAGTCTTGATAGATTTGTGTTTCCTAGGAAGGACCTCCCGTGATGAGTCTTTTGACTCCTTGGAGGCCTAAATAATAATATTTTCAGGACTGGGACAGCTCGTAAAGGTGGTATAAGTTCTGATCACTTGCCTTAGTATCCCATAATGCAAAGCACATATAATTATGGCTATGGATAATGCTATGTATTATGGAAAGGATCAGTACCCAGACCGGTTTCGACCTTTATTGATGTCTCATCAGTGGGAGCTGGACCCAGAGGTGGTGATACTAAGGTGGAAATAATGCAAAAGTCATATCACCATATACCAGTTGCCAAAAGGTGTCAACATCTTATTATTAAAATTCTCTGGATTAGAGATAGTTGATGGAAGTTTTTTCACTTGGCTATACTACCAATTACATATTTGGTTTAATCCTTTATCCAAGTGTAAGCGAAAACAAAGTTTGCACCTGAAATATTTTCGGGTGCAATCTTTGTGGTGTATATATAATATAATATTGCACCTGAAATATTATATTATATATATATATATATATATATATACATACCATGAGTTGCCCCAGTCCTGAAAATATTTCAGGTGCAAACTTTGTTTGCTTACACTTGGATAAAGGATTAAACCAAATATGTAATTGGTAGCATAGCCAAGTGAAAAAACTTCCATCAACTATCTCTAATCCAGAGAATTTTAATAATAAGATGTTGACACCTTTTGGCAACTGGTATATGTTGATATGACTTTTGCATTGCTTCCACCTTAGTATCACCACCTCTGGGTCTAGCTCCCACTGATGAGACCTCAATAAAGGTTGAAACCAGTCTGGGTAGTGATCCTTTCCTTAATGCATAGCATTATACATACCCATAAGGATATGTGCTTTGCATTATGGGATACTAAGGCGAGTGATCAGAACTTATACCACTTTACCATGAGCTGTCCCAGTCCTAAAAATATTTGGCACAAACCTTGTTTCCTTACACTTGGATAAAGGATTAAACCAAATATGTAATTGGTAGCATAGCCAAGTGAAAACCTCCATCTGATAGTCGAAATAATGATACTCTTAGTTGCCCAGATAGGTTTGAAATAATTTTTATATTTTAATTATTAAATTAATACTGGCAAAAAACACAAAGTAAAACAATTTAATAACTCAGTGTCTAGTTTCATACAGTGTTGTGTACTTCTTCAGATTGATACAATAAACACAAATATAAAGATATTAATGTGGAAATTTCTAAATAACAAACCATAATTTAAAAAAAAAAATTCATTCACCATGTGACAGACATTGAATGCAGGAATGAGATATCATGAGCTGGGTCATTGTTACAGGATATATTAATAACATATTTGTCTCATAGCCTTATTCATCCACACGTAGATCTCTTATGTATGTTGCCCAGAGTTGATTTAATATCCAGCCTTGGTTATACACTTGGTTGGTTATTGTATTATCTCACTAGCCTCTTGAAATTTGCATACATACATATTTAAATTCTATGTGGGATATTTTGATGATTTGCCAGTTGACTTGATGGTTTTCATTGATAGTGTGAAAGGCCAATTGAGATTTATATGCTTGTTTTTTTTTCTCTCCACATCTATTGCATGTTTGTTTTGAAGGATTGCTCCAGAAATTGCAATAAATTTTATAAACTCCTGGTTTCTTCATAGGTTGACGTGGTTGTTTAGGTGATCTTAACATTGTGGAGCTTATTTTGTAGAGATCTAAAGGCAACTTTTAAGTTATGTTCTTGTAGGACCTTTGTTGCTATTTTGTCTATAATGTTCTTGATATAGGGTCATCTGCCATTCTAGGCATCTGCTTGTTGTCTTATTTCCTGTAACAATGACTCATTCCTGCAATCAGTGTCTGTTGTGTGTTGAATGAATTAAAAAATGACAATTTGGAAATCTTCATTTATGATACATATTTATTTTTGCGTTTATTGTATCAATCTGCAGAAGTACACAATATTGTTATACAAAACTAGTCATTGATTTATTAAATTGTTTTACTTTTTCATCAGTATTAATTTAATAATTATGAATACCACAAGCCAAGGAATATAAACTCCACAGTATGTAGTTGTGTTGGGTGTTTTCAATAAATACCTCAAATTTGAAAAAGAAGCATATAAAACAAAAGATTTCTGAACACATTAAATTTTCTGATGGAATTTTTCATTTTATGGCGGGCAAAGAGAGGAGAAAAGGGCATCCATGAAAATTGAGAATGAATGCAGTCAAGAAAGAGGCAAGAGCTAGATTTTTGTCATAGAATAATGTCAGGGCCATGACATTATTCCCAAGTTTATTAAAATGAAGAATCATTTCAGTACAAAAAAAAAATTCAATACAATTTACAAAATGACTTTATTAGCATTGCTGCAAGAAAGAATTTCTCTATTATTATTATTATTATTATTATCATTCAGGCCTCCATGGAGTCAAAAGACTCATCGTGGGAGGTCCTTTCTATTTTTTTCATATTTTCTTTCTTTTCATATTTTCTATTATTATAGAAAATATCAAAAGTTTAGCACAGTTTTCTAAAAGGCCTATGGAATTTAATAGACAAACTAACTACAATTAAATAGGAATATTTGGCTGATAAACAAGAATGGATTATAAAGTCAAAAAGTTTGGCATCTTCAAACGTTTTGACTTTGTAATCCATTCAGTGTACAAGACCAATTATACCAACAAGTTGAAGGAACAGCCATGGATAGTCTTATCTCTCCTACCCTTGCCAATTACTACATAGAGATTTTGAAGATCGTCTCCTTAAAAACATTTCTCCTAAACCTATAATGGTACAGATATGTAGATGATATATTTACAATATGGAAAGATTCATTAGATTTAAAACTATTCATTTCAAAAATAAATAAGATTCATCTGAGAATTCAGATAGAAGGAAAAAAGAACTAACTTTTTCAGATATTTTAATTCTTCATCAACCAGATGGTAGTATGTATACTTAGCTTTTGCATTTGTCTTTAGAGTGGATTTATTATTACAAGAGACCTTCAGGGACTCATCCGTGGAGGCCCATATCATTCACATTTTCTGCACTCACCACTTCCAAAGGCAAGCCATTCAAGTCATGCACTGACCTATGAGAGAAAAATCTAGCTCTTGCCCCTTTCTTAACCGAATTCATTCTCAATTTTCATGGATGCCCTTTTCTCCTCTCTTCACCTTCCATAAAATGAAAAATTCCATCTACTGATATCCTAACTCTTTTAAAAGTTTGTAAGTCTCTATCATATCACTCCTCTTTCTCCTGTTTGCTAGCACTGCAATCCACAAATTCTCCATCTGGCCTCATAATCTATATTCCACTGTCCCGATATAATCTTTAACACTCTTCTGCATCATCTCCACTGTATCGACATCACCTCAGAAACCAGTACACCAGATCTGCACACAATAGTCCAGGTTGTAAAGTGGCAAAATAAACTTTCTTATCCTTACATGTGAATGTTCATTTCAGCTTTGTATTTATCCTCTGAGTTATATTCACAGTCTTTGTAATTTGGTTCATTTGAAGCTCAGGGTGACACCTGAGCTTCAACTTTATCTGCTAAAATTCCAAGATCTCTAGTCTGCTGAGTTTCTCTAGCATAATCCCAACAATATAATACACCATTGGATAGATCATTACACTCAAGTGCATAATTTTATATTTATTAACATTGAACTAATAGCATTTTCACATGCCCAAGATTCCAGGCTATTCAAATCATTCTGCAACTGTTGCATGTCAGTTGCATTCCTGATGACTCTTGCCTATCTTTTCATCATCAGCAAATAGCTATCTCCTCCTTTCAAATCCTTCCCAGTGGCATTGATGTAAAGATTGAATAAGAAGGGACCAAGGACTGGCCCTTGAGTACATCATTGATCACTTTAAATCTTGCAGACTTACATTCTCCCCATACACACTTTTTGATATGTCAGCCAGTCAGTCATCCTTTTATCCAAGCTAATAGTTTATAATCCAATCCCATATCCTCAACTCATATAACAGCCTTCCATGCTGTTCATTCGTTACCTCTTTTATATGGCCATCATTCATTCAAGTCTTCTCATTTCCATACATATCTGCTATTCTCTTCATTTTACTTTGCATACACTTCATCTCTTGCCTCACCTTTGCTAACTCTGTTTTCATATCCTGTCACTCTGCTTATGCTCGCTCTTACTCTCACTATCTTACCATTAATCTTGTACGTTCTTATTGTCAGTTGCACTCTTTTCTTCGGCATCAGTTTGTCATGCTCTGCTAACAATCGCACACACTCTTTCTTGCTGTTCATTTCACTTACTATTCCATGTTCCATACTCTGATTCAAACAAGCCTTATCATCTATAAGCATGTTATCCTTCCTGTATACTGGCATTCACTCATCTTTTATTCAACCTCTTCAGATAAACATCTCCCCATGCTTACATACACCCTCTGTCCAAAAAGAAACCGAACGTTTCGAAAATAGAAGAAACTAGTGGCGCCACCTGTTATATCTTTTTGTTGTCGAAAGCGGCAACCTTCATTAGTGTTGTGGCAACTGTTTATGACATTTGTTTCATTAGAAGCCGAGTTATAGTGCAAGAGTGACAGTGTGTTTTGACGAAAGGTCAGAAAATGAGTTTCAAACAGAGAGCTGTGATTGACTTTTGTGTTAAACTTGGTAAAAGTTTTACCAAAAAGCATATGGTGATGAATGCTTATCCCATACTCAAGTTTACGAGTGGTTTAAGCAATTTCAAAGTGGTCGTGAGATGCTTGAGGATGACAAAAAAGCTGGGCTTTCCAAAAACTGGACTGAGCGAAGTTAACATCCAAAATGTGCATGATTTCATCAAAGAAAACCCGAAATTGTCCGTGAGATTGATTGAAGATGAATTGAGGATTCCAAAATCAACTGTGCACAACATTTTGACCGAGAGTTTGAGCCTTCGTAAATTGAATTCGCGATTTGTTCCCCACAAGTTGATCGACGACTAAAAAAAGTATCGAATTGAACACTGCAAGGAATCTGAAATTAAAACCACTCCTAAGGACTCGAACTTCCTTGAAACGATCGTTACTGGTGATGAAACGCGATGTTTTGAGTATGAGCCCAAAACAAAGCACCAGGGTGCTGAGTAGAGACCACCAGAAGAGGGGCTTCCAAAAAAAAGTCACTTGGAGAAGTCAAAAGTAAAGCCAATACTGATTTGTTTTTATGATTCCAAGGGCATTATCCACAAAGAATTCATTCTGCCTGGCGAAACAGTCAACGGTGAGTTTTATCTCAAAGTTTTGAAGCAATTGATAGCTAGAATTCGTCGTGTACGGCATGAATATCGTGATGCAGGCAGCTGGTCACTTTTGCACGATAATGCACCATCTCATCATTCGAACATTGTGAGAAAGTTTTTGAGCAAAAACTAAGTTTGTGTCTTGGATCACTCACCATATTTACCTGATTTAGCACCCTGTGACTTCTTCCTCTTCCTCCGACTTCATTTTTTTTTTTTTTTTTTTTTTTTTATTATGTTGGGCCCATATACAGGAGGTTGGCTGGTCAACCTATAGTACATTAGTACCGTATATATGGATGATGGGTTGTGAAAGGAGAAACTTGTTTAAATTTGATTTGAATGCCTGTATATTGTATTCCTTGGGAAATATGTCGGGGGGGGGGGGGGAGAGACTGTTCCACAGTACTACAGTAGCAGGGATAAATGAGGAGGAGAAGAAACTTGTTCTGTGTGTTTTGAGGTGTACTGTAAAAGGATGTTGGGTGGCAGCTGTACATGTTCCAATGATGCTGTTTCAGATGAACCTTTCCCGTGAAAGTATTCTTAGAATATACAGATTGCAGAGACCAAGCGTCCATGTGAAAGTGGAGGAGGGGGGCGAGTTGGTGAGGGATGGGTCATTTATTAGTCTAATTGCTCTCCTCTGTATTGAGTCAAGCATTTTGAGGGAGCTTTTTGGAGCCCCACTCCAGATGCGAGAGCAGTATTCAAGAGCTGGGTGGATTTGCTGATGAAAGGAAAACGATATGACACCATTGAAAACGTTCAAGTGGCAGTAACCACGACCTTCAACAGTATCCCAAAAACTGATATAAAAACTCATTTAACGAATTAATTGACTGTGCCAAATGATGTATCAAAGCTGAGGGAGAGTATATTGATTGAAATAAATGATTTGAATAATTATAATTGGCCTGTGTTTTATTTTCTATCATAAGTTTGGTTTCTTTTTGGACAGAGGGTGTATTATACCTGCAGCACCATTCCATTCTCAAGAAATCCATGCAATTACTTTGTCTTTCACTTTGACCTATGCAGTGTTCTTCCTTTTACTGCCATTTTGTGTCTGAACAATGAATAAGAAAAAGAAATGCATATCCTAAAAAATTTAACTAAACACCACTGCTTACCAACCGCTGCTATCACTCAGCAACACTCAATCTAAAACTACATAATATCATCACACAGTAAATATAAAATTAACTTATCTTGTGCAGTCCTTGCCACAATGGTCTTATACTTCCTAATGGCAAATTAATTTATAAGCTAGAATGGATTTTTTTTTCCCCTAAAATGACATTACAATCTTCTGAAATTAAAGACATCCTGTAATAGAATGCATCATGTCTTCTATCAGTATTAAATTCTGGTAGAATTTAATAACTTTATCATCTTTGTCATCAATCAATTGCTGTTCTGAAGGAATTCGTGATCTCAAAGATAAAGAATCCCTTCAAATTAGCAATCAATTTTTAATTAAAAATATTAAATGGAATTTATTATGGAAGTGGTACTAAAGCAATGTTTGTACTTCCTATCGCTGATTTTTTTTCACTTATATGTTATGCACTCAATGCAGTCTTCTAGCAAGATGAAACTAGACATGCTATTTCAGAAATAAATAGATCTTATTCTATTTTTTGTTCTCACTCAGCTTTATAGTCATTTAAATTTTTTTTTTCAAAAATGTCTGATCACCAGTAAGGCCTTTCATCAGATATACATACAAACTGAATACAGTGATCCAACTAATCCACTGTCTATTCAACTGCCTTTCTCCCCTTTCCTTTATACATATAATAAAGCTACTTTAATTCAGATGAGAAAATAAGATACTTTTTTTTTTCCATTTAATAACTCTCTTCCTACTGCATTCATCATAATAATGTATAAACTTAAGTAATACATTATATACATATCTTGTTCTTGTTTAATTAACTAACTTTTTAGCTGTGATTGCTTTCTATATATTTGAAAGAAAGACATTTGTTTAAATAAAATATGCATATAATTTTAGATTACAAAACTTGTTTTTAGTAATTTTAAAGTTTTTTTTATTGTTAGCCTCTAAAAAAGGGAGAAGATGAAAAGAAATTGAAGAATGGGGAAGTAGGCAGTGGTAGAGTCATTCCATTGAGACAGGTATTTCATAATTAATATTTTATATTTTTATGGAAGTACACACAATATTTAAATAAACAAGTGATATTTATTTCCCTAAGGTCTGGATGTGTGGAAAGCATGGGTGAAGTGAGAATGTCTAAGCAAGCATTCAAGATGAGGCCTGATGGAAAATGATCTAGAAGTAAACCATGAAAATTTTAGGAGAATGACATCAAAAAAAAAAAAAAAAAAAGATAATTGAGATGTGAATATTGGACTGGATTTGAAGAGCTTGAAAGGTACTTGCAACAAAGAAACTGTAGAAGTTCAGTAAGCCAGAAAAGAGAACTTCCATTTAATTCTATTTTGAACTTGTGTAAATGCACAAGTTCAAAATAGTAGATTCTAAATGAACCTCTGTAAGGTTAGGATAGTATGAATCAATATGAATGAATGGAAACTATGTGCATAATGCAGATGAATTAATTGATTTATCTGCAGAGAGATGTTTTAATGGCTAATTATTATTAAGTATTTTTAACTGTCCTTCATTTATTGCAAGTTTTTTCACTTGGTCATACTATAAATTAAAGAATCCAAGAAATTATATTCTTGGTTTTTATCCCCCCCCCTGCAAGATCCTCTCACTCTTCTCATATAACTTTCAGGGATGGCTTCTTGTTTTCCACATTATCTAGTAATAACTCCTTAACAACTCATGCTCAATCATATTTCCCGCTGTTCCCATTGACTAGACTCTGAATATTGCATTTCCTCAGTCTTTTCCTACTCAGCATTCCATAGTTTTCCACATCATTGTTGCCATAATCTGTTGGGCTGTCCTCACAGTTTTGCATATGTATCTCCTAAAGTTTAGTTCCTTATCCACAATCACTCCTAGATCTCTTATCTTACCCACTTTATCTCATCTTTGCTTCTTGAATTTTAAAACCTTACACTTTACAACATTGAACTGGTAACCTCATTCGCTTGCCCATTCACCCAGTGTATTCAAGTCCTCTTGCAAAGCTACAACATCTGCTCTACTCTTCATAGTTTTTCCCAACTTTGCATCATCTGCAACCAACTCATGTCACCCATTCAAATCTTTACCAATATTATTAACATACGAGTTAATTAACAATGGGAATTATATTTTGAAGGACATATATTGCCTTACATTCTACTGTGAATCATTGTATGGAAACATATATCAATGTTAATTGAGTATTAGCAGAAGAAACTGAGCTCATGAATATATTATGAACTAACTTGATCGCAAAAATCATTATACAAGGAAAACTTGATGGCAGAAATCATTGGTATTATCTAAAGAAGCAGTAGAATCATGTGAGGAAATTAATGTAGAATATTAATGTTGAGAACATCCATTTAACATAATTTTAATTGAGATTCTTTGAATATATACCACAATTTGACCTAGGTTTCTATACTAAGAATCAAACATGCTAAAAAGTTTACAGGATAATAAACACAGGGGAATTTCTAAAAACTAAATGTAATTTAAGTCTTGTAATATTTCATTATGATGATGACATCATCAAGGATTAACAAAACACACTTGTGAAATGTAACAACTTATAATTAGAATGAAAAGAAAAAACTTTTAATGTGGTTTTATTATTTGGGTACCACCATAGAGTCCTGTGACTCCTTCTCTTATTCTGGGAGTCAGTTTAGTCTTCACAACCTTGCTGACCCCACTCTTAAACTTTGATGGACCACTACTTGTTCTCTTCTCTCCTTCCGTAAAAAATCTCTCCTCCTCCTACTACCATCCTCCTTCTTTTCCACCTGTTTGCCAAACTGTGAACTTCACATTCCCACAGTGTTTTTCTTTTGCATTCCACAGTTCTGATGTATTAACTGCATCACTTGCCTTTGCATCTTCCTCACCTCCTCATTCCCTCCCCCCTTCCAAAAAAAAAAAAAAAAAAAACGATAGCCAATTCCAAGCACAGCATTGCAGATGTAGCCATATCAAAGCCTTATAAAGAAGAGCAATAATCTCTTGATTTAATTTCTTCTCTACATCTAAGCAACCAACTCTTTGCACTATTTTTATCATTTTCTCAGTAATCCCCTTGAACTTCAAATACTTGTCCACTATCTTCTTAATCCTCTTCTCATCAGTTTCTTGCAGCCACGTCTCCCCAGTATAATAGACATGTCTGCATCTCTTTCTGCAGTCATTCCAAAATGCAAAATCAAACATTTTACTGGCGAGCATTGAATTGGTATCCATTATGTACTAACCTCAGTGAGCTCTTCCTCAAGGGCTCACTTAGTGAGAATGGGGTGTGGCAAACCTGATGTACCTAATGCTGGACCATGCCTTACTTCATGTGATATACATCTGTTATGTTATTTGTAGACTGGTCCTACTCTTCTTTCTTTCTTTTCCTTCTCACTCCCCCCCCCCCCCCCAGTGCTACTGGAATATTCAGCAGCTAGGAATGAATCTACTTGATCTACTTTACTTATTTTTTCTCTCCATCTCATGCAGTGGATGTCTACTTTCTCTACCAGGTATTTTCCTTACCTAGTAGGCTAAAGGCAGAAGAGGAGATGGGTTCCACTGTCTCTATCTTCCCTTATCACACTATGGAGATAGTCTTAGCATTCAGTGTCAGCTCGGTTGTTGCCTGGACAAATAAGGACCATGTAACCTTCTGGGACAGTCAAGGATTGTGGCAGAAAATTTGCTACTGGTAGTATATGAACTCACAAAGAGAACTTGCTACAGCTCAGGAAGAGTTATGGTTAGTACAGAACACTTCAGAAAGGTGGTCAACTCAAGTATCTACAATATTAACTCTCATGCTATCATTTGTCATTAGACTTTGTGAGATCAGATGGCCATAAGCAGGAGAATTGGTCACAGACGAAGGAAACCTTTTGCTTTATCAGGAACACAATGAGGAGGAGAAGCAAAAATACGTGAATAGATATAGATGGCAAAATGCATCTATATCTATTCACGTACATTGTCATATGACGAAGAGTATATTAATGACTTCTATGACAAATTAAAGAGCCTCCATAGCTCAACTGGTATAGACAAAGCTCTTTGGTCAGAAAGACTGCAGTTCGATTCCCATCTGTCATGTGAGGAACCTTTATCTGGTCTCTTTCGACTAAAAGGTGAGTTAGCCGGTCTCATACAGAGGTAGAGGATTTTTTCACCTGGAAACTCGTATTTTTCATCTCTCTCAGAACAGGCAACTATCCCTGTGAACACACGGGGATTCACAGTCAAAAATATATAGAGAATTTTCCCCTGCACTTGGTTCTTGGGGTCCCTGTGCAGTATTATCCCCAGTGTTGTATTATTGATAGATCCATAATTGTGAACTTTCAATATGAAGATGCCACCTAAGATGATGATGACAAATTAACTTAGTGATAAAATAAATTCCAAATAAAGACTCTCATTGTCCAAGGAGACTGGAATGCAAAAATCACTATTGATATTGAAAGGAATTTTCTCAAATGTTCCTCTTTTTTAGGTACATTTAGTTTGGTGAAATCAATGACATAGGATACAAACTTATTCAAAATAATTAATACTTTACATCCTCATAAGCCATCATGAAAATGGACATGGACCTCACTTAATGGATCTGTCCAAAGTATTCTGACAACACTTAAAACTTCAAGTTTCCCAGGAGCTGATATTGGCAGCAACCACAACATTGTCATTGTTACCTGGAACTTAAAATTAAGCCAAAAACGAAAGCTATCCAAAAATAAAAGAGAAGCTACAGGGTTGAGAAGTTGGAATCACCTCATATCAGAGAACAGTATAAATCCTGCATTGTTAATTCCTTAAATACTTTTTTTTAGAAGAATTAATAAGTATTGAAAATGAATACAAACTATTTTCCAAAGCAATTTTGGAAGCAGCTGACACCATAATAGGGAAGTCTGGCAGGATTATCAAACCCTGGATTAAGAAGGTATTTTATATAGCTTTATAGCTATAAAAGTAACTGAAAAAAGTCTTGGGAAGACTTTTGGTAAGAATATAACGTAAATATTAGAAAGGTTGTGAAATGCAAAATGTTCTGGAGGCTATTGAAAAAAAAGAAGCTTAGAAATGGGGGAAAGACTGTAAAAAGTATAAAAGGAATCAAAGATAATGAAAATTGAAGATAAGGTTATCCTAGATGGTTGGAGTATCATCATCATAATACTAATTACAGATACAGACCATATTTGTCTGTTCCAGTCTCATTATCTATCTAATATCTTCTTTCGAGGTCCACCCAGGCTTCTCTTCGAAATTGGTTTGTATTTTATTAATTGTTTAGGATATCAGGTGTTGTTGGCCATTCAGTTTACATGTTCTATCCAATTTTGTTTGTGATTGTTTAGTTTTTCTTCTATTGATTTTATTTTTAGTTCTTTTAAAATATCTGCATTCCTTTTTTTTTTTTTTTTGTGTGTGTGTGTATTAATGTGTATTTTGCAGTTCTTCTAATGAATCTCATTTTGCTTGTTTTTATTCATTGTTTATCTTGTTTATTGCCCAAATTTCACTGCCATATAATAATGTAGGCACTACTAAAGTATTGTATATTTTCATGTGTGTTTTTTGTGCAATATTTGAATTGAATGTTCTATTTATCAGGTCCATAATTTGTAAAAAATTTGATGTTTTTAATTTTATGCCTTTTTCTTTTTCATATGATATTTCACATCCAAGATAACTGAAAGTATTTATCTGTTCTATTATTTTATTATTAATGACTATTTTACTTCTAACTGGAGTTTGTCCACAAAATGCCATTGTTTTAATTTTTATCTATGGATATTTTCATTCTGAACTGTTCTGTTATAATGTTTAAATTATATATTGCTCTTTGTAAATTGCCTTCCTTATCTGATATTATTACCTGATCATCTGCAAATAATAGTTATTTTGTTATTCTGGGAAATTTCTATACCTGGATTGTTTAAGGTTGGAATAATTACTTGGATAGCCTAAACAACATAAACAGTGACAGAACGGTAGTGGAAAATTTTCAAGAGGAATAGAAACAAGAGTACACATCAATACTTAAAGCAGAAAAAGCCATCAAAAATTTGAAATGTGGAAGGGCAGTTGAATAGATGATATTCGACCAGAAATGCTCAAATATGGAGATATAAAAGTTTTGCAATGGCTATACTGCATAATTCACAAGGCCAAATTTCAGAAGATTGGAGTAGAGTTCTTATAATTTCCATCTATTAAAAAGGGAATAAAGCTGAATGTGAAAATTACAGAGCAATATTTATACTAAGTGTTTCAGGTAAGATTTATGCAAGCCTACTTGAAAACAGGCTGAGAAAAATTGTGGAAGAGAAACTTTAAGAATAGTAAGCTGGGTTCAGGCCAAATAGAGATTGTCAAGATCAGATTTTCACTTGATAACAAACAGTTAAGAAATCATGGGAATATGTACTTTAGGTTTGTAGATCTGGGAAAAAAGGTATACAAAACAGTGCCCAAATAAAATTTTTCAAAACATTACAATTTTATGAGGTAAAATGGAACATTATACAGAGCAATACATAGTCTATATTTAAATTATAAGCAACATTTAGAATTGAAGGAAATACAAGAAGATGGTTTGATGTAAAATGAGTAAGACAAACATGCACCTTATCTCCACTCTTATTCATCTATATGTTGGAAGTTTTTTCCACTTGGTTATACTATAAATTAAAGATGCCAAGAAATTATATTCTTGGTTTAATCATTTATCCAAGTGTAAGCAAACAAAATTTGCACCTGAAGTAATGTCAGGATTGGGCAACTTATATATAAAAGCTAATGACTTCACGTCACTTGCCTTCATATCCCATAATTCAAAGCACATATCCTTACGACATGTATAATGCTATGCATTATGGGAAGGGTCACTACCCTGATATCAAATATCATAATTTCATAATTTTACACCAAATATCATAATTTCTTGACATCTTTAATTTATAGTATAACTAAGTGGAAAAATTTCCACCATCGATCTCTAATCCAGAGTATTTTAGTAATAAGGTGTTTGCCAAAGCACTGGTTTGAGAGTGGCTGTATTGATGACTATTTTTCCAAGTGTCCTACGTAGAAATTGGCTAAGGGTGGGAGAAATGGGGGGGGGGCATTGCTGTCCCATCTCATTGTTTGTATATTTTCTTTTTCCATGTAAATAATCTGCATGTACTGTGAATTTAAATAGTTCAAATATATCAGGGAGAAAGTGTGACTTGAGTAAATCAAGGGTTTCAATTAATGGTACATTTGTGAATAGTGAAGTAATATCAAAACCATTATGTCTGAACTTTTAAGGTATGGTTTTCTGTCCACCTAAAAAGTATTTTAGGTGGACAGAATTTTCAAAAAAGGAGGGAGAATTGAAATATCAGTTTAGCTAAATGTTTAGCAAGTTTGTATGTGGGACTGTTTACACTATCCACAATAGGGCGTATGGGTGTACCTTGTTTGTTAATTTTAGGTGCTCTATATATTCTGAGTGTTTTAACATGGAAGGGCTAAAGAAACTAACTGTTTCTTTAGGCTAGGAAGTGACTTTTTTTTTTTCAATAATTTGCACACTTTATTCTTTTTCAAGTTGGTGGTATCCTAATCTAATTTGATATGTTGACTGAGCTTGTAAAATTCACAAACACGGTACGACCCTATACTAGGGTTGAACTGTGATTTTCAAAACAAAAAAAAAAAAGGTACATCTTGAATTTTTCAGCAATTAAGAAAGGGACAAAAACAGGACATTTCTGGTACACTCTACACAAAAATGGAATGACATATAATTATAATTGCAGTACACAGGACTGAAGTGTGCATTATAATTATATAGTATCAGCATTATCATTATATTTATATGAAAACATTATTTCTTCCAAAAAGTGTTGGT
Organism: Typopeltis vanoorti; assembly: GCF_054136105.1. NCBI lineage: Eukaryota > Metazoa > Arthropoda > Arachnida > Uropygi > Thelyphonidae > Typopeltis > Typopeltis vanoorti. Next base: position 74,768,534 of record NC_143563.1, on the reverse strand, counting down.
TCTTTCAAGATGCACTCATAAAATTCAATACATGAAATGTCAAAGTGTGTCTTTATCACAATTATTGCTTTCACAGTCTTAGTACTGAAGCGGTTCTTTTCATCAGATCACAAAGAACCAATGAGAGAAAAAATTCTCTCTCTCTACAGCTGCGTTTGTTCCTGGGATTGCCATAACAACGCAACAAGTGGCAGTATGTTTTTTTCTTGGAGCACATTAAACATGTCACGCCACTTCAGCATTTGTATACTTCCATCTTGGAGTTCACAGCATTATTTATATGGCTGACTTCATCAAATAATTCAGCAACAATATTGAATATTTTGCTATCACATCACTGATTGCTTTTAGGCTGCTTGCAACTTCAGCCCAAGTTAGTGGAGTTTGCAACTTAATCGAGTGAAATGCTTTCAATGGCTGAAAATGATAAGTCCATTTGCTTAAATATCCAAATTTATCATAAAATAAATTTGTAGTGTCTAAAAATTATTTTTCATCAGAGATGCCCTCATCTTTCAACTCTGAAATAATTGATGACATTTTAAATGTTTGTAAGTTCTCATCTCTCCTATTTGTAATTTTCTCTCTGAATAATTCCAATTCTTCTACTACTTCAGTTGCCTAAATATTTTCCCTTTCTATTTTCTTTATTGTTACTGAGAATATTTTCAGCTAGCTTTGTATGAAATGAAGGTATTGATTGTTGGTTACCAAAAAATGATTTCACCAATATAGGACATTTATTTTGATGAAAAGTAAGATCTGAGTCCATCATACATGTCAATAATCCTATTTACAGCTGGTAGTAATGATAACCATCTTGTTTATACACTACCTAGAACACCACTTGTGTTCACTTTCTGTAAATGTGCAGAAATTCTTCAATTCCTCTACTCTCACAGTGTAAATGTGGAAATATTGAAATATTTTATTTACAATTGTTTTGATATCAATAGGCAAAATATCAGCACTTGTCTGTACACCATTATGAACAACATGAGCAGCACAGCCAGTAGTATGAATGTTCATTTTTAACCCTTCGTTGAGTCTTGAAAATACATTGTTGGAACCACCGAAGTTGGTGTTGCAATTATCTGCAGAAAATGCAATAATTTTCTCAGTCAGCTGCTGTTTCTGCAAAATATCCAATATATGATTTTCAAGCAGTTTTGCTGTTTCTCCTGTTATGTTCTGAAAATCTATCACTTTAACCTGAAACCTTTATTCGGGATGAAGTAGCTAACAAGGACAGGCACCAACTTCAAATCTCTGTGGTTTGATATGTCTACCATAACTGATACATATTTGGCTTGTTTCAACTCAATTGCTATTTCTTGCATTGCTTAAGGTGCCAGGACATTCACTAAAATTCACTAACATCCTTTGTTCCGCCACATGTAAATTTCTTTTGAAATAAATTTCTCACTATTGCAGAGGGTGTAGTCCATTGACCTCAAAGAAAGGTTATGTGTCGCTGCATGAAACGCAAACAGACCTTCTTGAGCTTCCAGATATTTACTTTCATTTATATTCATAATGGTTGTTAATCATCATAGCATGCATGTTTTCGATCTCAAGCTATCACGTCACCAGCAGAGACATTATCCTTTCCATATTTGAACACACAAGAATGAAGTCATGCCATGAATTCAAAAAAGGGACAAAACAGGACTAAAGTTAATAAAAAGGGACAATTAGCATCCTGTTAAGGTTTTGTTGGGACAACAGGATCAGAGTTTAAATAAAGGGACAATCTCGTTAAAAAAGGGATGTCTGGTCACCCTATCTTATACCCTATTGCAGTCTTCTTCAAGCATTCCAATATTCTTCCCCATGTGAAATCATCTAGATGATGTCTTTGAGACATCAAGACATACAAGTTTCTTCCTTCATGAAAAGAACTTCCTTCAAAAACAATTTGCTTCTCTGCCTTTTATCCTGTTGAGTGCTATTACGCGATTCCTTTGGACATAATTACAAATTTGAATGTGTATTCATTTTCTACTTGAAACTGCCAGTTATTCAAATTGCTACAAACTGATTCATCTAAATTTGTGGTTGTAATGTTCAGAAATAGTGTTTGTCCTTATGTTTTTGACACCAGAGTAATTCTATTGTCTATTTCCATGTTAATTTACCATGTTCCCTAAAAAAAAAAATATGCCTAAGTAGCTGTAATGTTTTGCTTGTTCTATAGATTCATTGTTATAGATACAGTTGATGTTTTCAGTGTTTCTGCCTGTTTTTATTTTGTTTATCTTTTTCTATTGCTGATTTTCATACCAAATTTATTACAACAGTTATTAAATTTTGTCAAGGGAATCTTGCAGACTTTTACTGGATTTATTCAGAAGTATAATATCTGCATAAAGTAGAGAGCAAAGATTAACATCACCAATTTTATAGAACTGTCTTTCATAATGTGGTCCATGTAAACAATCTATAACAGTGGAGATAATGTTTTCTCTGTTTACCCTTGTTGCATACCTGATTTAACGTCAAACCATCTTCTTGTACTTCCTAGCTTCTTGTATATAAGATATATATGACTTCTGCATTACTTCAACCTTGGTATCACCGCTGGATCTGGCTCCCAATAATGAGATCTCAATAAAGGTCAAAACTGGTCAGGGTAGTGACTCTTCCCATAATGCATAGCATTATACATGTCAGTAAGGATATGTACTTCGCATTATGGGATACTAAGGCAAGTCATGTGAAGTCATTAGCTTCTATATATGAGTTGCCCCAATCCTGAAAATACTTCAGGCACAAACTTTGTTTGCTTACACTTGGATAAAGGTTAAACCAAGTAAATAATTTCTTGGTATCTTTAATTTATTTATTTTCTATGTTCTAACCAAAGTCTTACCATAACTTTTGTTTAGCTAGTTTTACACAGAATATCTGTGTAGGACATGGACCAGTAGTAGCTTTGCTTTCTTTTATTTTTCTCTGTATTCTCTAAGATCATTAGCTGCCTTATTTGCCAGGAACTTTCGATATGTTTTATTCTTTTTCTTGACTGCCTCTTTAACTATCTGAGTCCACCATGGAGTGCTGCTTTTTTTTTTATCTTTCCAGACAACCTCACAACATGTTACTTTTGCTGAATCAATGTTTTTTAAGAGTTTGCCACTGAATCTCCATTGTTTGGTTCTTGTTTTCAAACTCTTTTGTTTTTTCTTGAATGGTGTTTGTGTATTTGAGTCTACAGTTCACTTCTGAAAGCTGCTCAACTTGGATTCATTTTAAAGCTTTCTTACACACTCTTCTTTTTAATATGAAATTCAATTTTATTCTGCTCAAAACTAAATAGTGATCAGGATCACTATTTAGTTTTGAGCAGGATGACTTCCTATTTCAAATCCTCTGTATACTCTTGTGTCTTGAACTGAAATATCACTACCCTATCACATATTCAGTGAGACTTCTTATTACTTGCATCTTCTCTCCATGTGAATTTGTGCATAAATTTATATCGAAACATGGTGTTAGTAATAACTAGTACATGTCCTGTACAGAAATCCAGTAGGCACTTACATTGTTATTAGATTTGCTCTTTTCTCCAAATTTTCCCAAATCATTTCTATATTCCTACCCTGCTGTTTAGATCTCCAGAAAGGACCAACTTTCCCTTTTTCATTGTGTCATTTGTCTTCTCTAATGCCTCGAAAAATTCCTTCATTTCCTCCCTTAGTAGAACCTTCTATGGGACTATAGGCACCAACAAGTCTCATTGTCCAATTCTGCATTCTGATATTTGCTCATATTATTCTTCTTGATATTGCCTGACATTCAAGAAGATTATACTCATATTTTGTGTTGAATACTATAGTTACTTCTTCTTTTCCCTGATTGTTATTGCCTGAATATAACATTTTGTATTTGTTGCTTAAAAAGATCTCACTCATTTTTGTCTTCTTTGCTTCAGTTATGCCTGTTATGTTGATCTGATACGTATCCAATTCTTCTGCTGGTTCCATTTCGTTTCCATTGATGCTTCTTCAGATCTTTCTGTGTTGATATTGCCAATCTTAAATTGAATGTATTCTGGGATTTGTTTCATTAGCTTACTTTGCACTGGTTTCCTGATGAAGTCGCAGTCAGTTCTCCACATTCCTTAAGACTACCATTAAGGATTGGCTTTGTTTGGGTATTCATGGCTGTTGGGCTGACTGTCTGCCAATGAGAGTTTCAGTCCAACAGCCAAGAACACCCAACCAAAGCTAATAGGTAATGTAATTATAGGACTTTAGGTCTTCCTGTATCTCTCCTGTTCCATCTTTGTTACTGAAGTGTACCTGCATGCACATGTTTAACACCAGTGTATTTATCCCTAAAGATGCTAATTTAACTTCGGCAGAATATAGGAAGTAACAATCAAATATTTTTAGTTATTATATAGTTGATGTTAATTTCCTTAAACAACATTATGTGGGAGAATTAAAATATAAGCCTATATGCCAGAATTAGTTATTTATAGCTGTTGCTTGCTCTAAAAATAGTCTCTCTGACTTCTAACAACCTCTGTATAGCACACTGGTTTTCATCCATCAAATCCTGTGTAAAGGCACATAAAAAGCATCATCTAGCAGTCCAGATTTCCATTAGATTTCTTTTTTCTCTGGTGCAGATGCTAACAGATCTTCCTATCTGCCCATAGTAGGTGATGTTATATTATTATTATGTGACACCTCCAGGGAGTCGAAAAACTCATTGAGAGGGGGCACCTATTCTACAACTCTCTGTCTCCACCACTCAATTCACCAACTACAATGAACTGCAACTACCTTCATCATCTACACCAACACCATCTACCGCCCACCACCTCACAGACAATCACAAACATCCATGCCCCTGGCAGGATTTGAACCTGCAGCCTTTTGGTTGGAGAGCGGATATGCTAACCACTTGGTCACCAGGCCAGCTGTTAAATCACAGGGTACTTCATGCACTCCAAGATGTGATAATTTGTTCTTTGGTGAGCAGATAACAATTGCTCATTTGAAGTGTGGTTTTGGACGTGGTGTGAACATTATATTTCTTTAATACCTTTAACTATATCTTCTGATGTATCCCAGACATGTAGGATAGAAATAGTGGATTACACAGGATTAGTGTAAGAGCATCACTAATCCTGTGTGAAGAATGATCTGCCTGTTCACATTTCCCCATAATGATGGTAGTAAATGCATTTTTTGTGTCTCCAATGCAGATATTAGCAGATCCTCCTGTTGGTTTTATAGCTCATCAGTTTGATAAGCTTTTAGTATAGACAGGACAGTCTCACTTAAAACTGGCCAAACAGTTTGCAGTTACTTGCTTCCCTCACAGGTAAACTCATCTACTTTTATAAAAAAAATTCTGTTTATTTCACATCTTTAGTGAAAACAGTTATAAATTCTGACATCATGGTTACTTTTGATATCACATCTTTATTTGCCATATACCACTAACAGACACTTGATTTAATAGTCTGATTTCCCCACCCCCCCCTCCAACATTATTATTACTATGATTATTATTGCATGGGCACCTTTCAATGGGGGGGGTTCTAAGACTCATTGTGGGAAACCCAAACTAAATGGATGAAGAGTGTGATATATAGAAGTTGTTACAAGTTACTGTTTTTTGAGTTGGAAGCAGCTGTGAAACTACTAATCTAAATGACATCGATGCAGAAACCTATTACAAAGGAAGATATTAGGAAAGAACTTGACATTGTTAGCAGTCAGGGATGTGTGAGCACAGCTGTCTCACAGTTGACATTCTCACTTAAACCAAATAGAAAAAGTTTGTAAAACAGATGTTTTGATGTTGTCAGGATAAGGACCAAGTGAAGACCACAATCTAGGTGAATTGATGTATTTAGAATGCTGAAATAATGGATCTGACAATATAATAATCTCAGTTTCGACAGATAACAGACTAACTGGGGAAAAGTTGTTGATAGAAAATTAGTAATAATGTAAATATAATCATGTAGTATATTAATTTCTTAGTATCCTGTATGTTTCTCTCTAAGGATCTGCTTTGAATAATGTAAAGTCTATTATCTCCTTAACACCACGATATCTCAGCCAGTGTTCCATGCCCCCCAACATCATATGCAAAAATACTTGTTCTTCATCCTTTCTTTCATTCTGCCTCTTCAAAAATCTCCCTGAATCAATACAATATATATACACCTCTCGGCATCTTAAATGTCTCTCCTTTGTCTTCTATCCAAAAATGATACTGGGATAGTAGAATTGCTATTCAATATAATTTTTGTTATCCACATTTATATGCTCTCCAAGGTTACTTCATTTTCTTCACATCCTGGTGAGACCATATCCAAGTACAGTAATCCAGCTGTGGTCTGATCAGAGCCTTTACAACAGAACTATCATCCTCTTATCACTGCTGTTAAACATCCTCCTTAGTACTGCAGCAATCCTCTGGGATGTTTTGATGACAGTTACAATATGCCTCCTGTACCATCAGATTTCTATTTACCATAATACTAAGATTCTTTGCTTCTTCCAGTATAGCTGCATAGCTCCATGAACAGAATACACAGCTTTCCATCTGCAGATCCCAAATTTCAAAACTTTACATTTAGTTGCATTAAACTGAGATTGCCATTCTTTTGTCCAGCTTATTCATGCCTTCCTGAAGAAGGTTTAACAACAACAACAACAGCACTGTTACTAATAACACTTCACAGCTTCTTCATCTGTAAGCAGCTGAATATCTCCATGCATTACAGTAGCAATATCATGGACATACAAACTGAACAGCAATGGTTCCAATATTGAACCTTGTGAAACTCACTTGTAACCTTCCTGATAGTTCCCCCACTCCCCAATACACAACCTCCAGCATCTATCATCAGAAATAAGTAAGTTATTTATGATGGAAGTTTTACAATCAGGTGGTGGAAATCTCATATTAGGTGAACTACCACCTAAAATGAACTGGATTGAAAATCAGAAACCTGATTTTCAATCCAGTTCACTCACCATTATCCAAACCCAGAGGTCATGAAGAGCGAGAAAGTAAATATGCCTATATTGCTTGTGATAGCCATGATTCTATGTTTTCACCATTGTATCTCTGAGTCTTGCTCATTTCTCATGAACACTGTGATCAATTCACAAACATCTATACTTTTATCTATACTTCTAGAGCATTTCATGGGATTTCAACAAAACATTGCATTTTCCTGTGTTTTTATTGCATTTTCTCCCTGTTCAGAATTAAACTTGTGTATTAGACATATTTTTTTATGCATTGATAAAGAGCCCTAGATTATATTTTATGTATGTGTAGATAAGTAATATTTGAATTACATGTTTTATTTAGGGTTATCTCTATAAAAGAAGCAGTAAGACTCTGAATAAGGAATGGAAGAAAAAATATGTAACATTAACCAATGATGGACGCTTAACATATCACCCTAGTCTTCATGTAAGTAATTTATTAATAGGTTTCTTTAGACATACAGTGTTGGTCATGTTTCCCTTAAACATATTATTATACTAGGTAAAAAAACTTCATTGTTGTTTTAATTTTTTTATTCAAGCTTGCAAACATCAAGTTTTCATAGAGAAGCAGTTAACTTAGATGCAAGCATTGCCAAATTATATGCAGTGCTAGAAATGTGTGTACTTTTAAATGATTTAGTTGTACATAATAATCGTCTTTGAGAGTTCAGTCTATTGTTAAGCATTTCATCATCTACTGTTAAGCAGGTCAGCCTCAAAGATAACATGAAGTAGCTTGACAGCAAAAGTAAGTTATTTATGATGAAAGTTTCACAATCAGGTGGTGAAAATCTCATATTAGGTGAACTGCCACCTAAAATGAACTAGATTGAGCACTTTGATGTTATATGTTATCTCATTCCTTTGAGTAAACGTTCATTTTAAAAGACTCCAATTATATATATAATTATTAATAAATAATTACAATATATAATTATATATATAATTAAATAAGGCCTGTGTAGCTCAGTGGAAATTGCGTTTGTGTCCTCTGCGCTTGGTCGCTCAAGTCGGACTTAAGTTGGAGTCTAGTCTCCGACTGGAGGAACATTTTCTAAGCCTTTCTTCGACCGATTCCCAAGTTAGTCGATCTCTGGCACGGGCAAGCAGGTTTTTCCTCCTGGAAACTCAGGTTTTTCGTCCCGTAAACTCAAGAAAATCGACCATAGTACCCACATTATTTCAGACAATAACATATCTTGTTAGGGTTAGGTACCAAGAGATGGCAGCACTTGTTTGCTAGCCTCTTCATCGGTGGCTGCTATAATTAGTGATAGACATGGGCCAGCTATCTCTGATTGGCTACCCGGTCGAGATTGAACTGCCCACTCAGTCTCCAAAAGCTAGATAGGGTATAAAGGTCTCGCCTACTCCCTATAAGAGAATAAAAGTCATTAGTGGATTTATTTTATTTATTATATAATTAAATATCATTTTTGAAGTTTGATATTTCAGTTTCAATTTTTTCATCATACCTTTAACATTATCATTTATTTTTTAAAGCTTCTTTTTTTTAGGAAGGAAGAAGAGAAATTGAAATACTTTTAAAATCCATATTGAATCAACTTAGAAAAAGGCAAAAGAATCCAGTTTCATATACTTCAAAAAACATATCTTGAAATGGTATGCAAAAGGCACCAAAAGTTTTTAAATGACAAATTTAATAAATTTGATCTGTATATACAAGGAGTAAGATAACGTGACTGAAGTAGTTTATGGTAGATATTCTTAAGAGAATTCACATGGAATTATTTTTTCACCATCAGATTCATGATATGTACCCTTCAAGGGGTGTACAGGATGGAATTATTTCTTTCTTTTATTTTTAAGTTTTTCTTCACTAAACAGAAAAAAGGTAGAAATTTTATTACAGTGCTCATTATTTTATTATACAATACCTTTTTGTTCTCTAAAGGGAATAAGAGTCACCAACTTTTGGCTTTTGAGTAGTGAATTTCTGTTAGCACACACTAAACAGGCAGTGATAGGAATACAGCAGACAACATGAGAATCAGAAAAGAAATATTTGTTAACTGCAGTGACAAACTGTGTATCTTAAGTGAGAGAGAAAAATATATTTGAGATGAAATAGTCAAAGGAAATTGTTAATATTATTATTATTAAGAGAGACTTTCAGGGAGTCAGGGTTTAACCTATCCCTCATCGAGGGATAGGTTAAACAGCACTAGTAGACAAGATGTTATAAAAAATGCACAAATATTCGAAGGAAATTATTATTATTATTAAGAGAGACCTCCAGGGATTCATTGAAGGATGAGTTAAACAGCACTAGTAGACAAGATCTTATAAAAAATGCACAAAGAGTAAGGTGGTGTGATAAGCTTATGAGAGGAGAAGACTATTCTTGAGGTCCAAGGAAAATCTCATGGATTTTTGTGTCCAGTAGAGAAAAGAATTATTAGACACAAGACCTTTGCTGGATAGAGCTTCTGGTCTATCCAGTAAAGGCTGTCTGCTAGATAGCATGCGTGACAACTGAAAATGACATAAAAGAATTTAATGATCTCTTTATCAGGCTATTTCATTCTGGTAAAATAGGTTTCGTTCATGGAAGAATTGAAGAGAGCTGCATGATTGGAGGTGAAGGAAATAGATCTGCTTTGAATATGAATTATACTGGATGCTAACAAGATGGTAAGCTGTTGAAAGTGATTTAAGAGAAGGAATGACAGTGGCATTAACCTTATTATTTAATAAAAAAAAACCTTGTAGTTGTAGCTGGATCTCTCCCTAAGAAGTGTGCCTTAATAAATCCAGCTGATTTCCGTAAATATTACCTTCATCTTGATCAGTATGTTGTTTTCGACCACAAAATTAATTTAGTAGACAAGGAAAAGTTATTCATGGAGAAGTTTGAAAATGACATCTTGTTGCGTACTAATCCCAAACTGTCAATTTGGTAGAGATATGTTGACAACATATTCATAATATGGAAACACAGTGTAGCTGAGTTGTATGAATTTCTAACATCCATAAATTCTTTTCATCACAAAATCAAGTTCACCTTAGAACTTGAGAATGAAGGGAAACTACCTTTTCTGGACATTTTAATTACGAAGCAAGCAGACGAAAGCAGTTCACTCAATGTGTACTGCAATATTGCCTACATGTCTCCTCACTACACCACATTTCACAGAAATTGAGCATTATACATATGCTGAAGAACAGGGCAATCTCTATTATAAGAGATGAAAGAATATTAACAGAAGAATTAGATTTTATTCTCCAAATATTAACCATCAGTGGATATCCTAAAAAAAATTGCAAAAAGAATACTCTCTAATCCAGTGATGGCGAACCTTTTTACCCAGGTGTGTCAAACTTTTTTTTTTGTTTAAATATTGATGTTGTTGATGTGCCACTTGCATATATGCATTATAAATGTAACTACATAATCATAGATGGTAACTTATACATATCATATTAGGCTATTTATTTAATAGGACATTGATATAAAATCTATAAATTCATATTATACAATTAATTTAATAAACTGAAATTACAAACTTACATTACATTTAATGACTTTTCTGTTGCTGAGTACTGGTAGAAAGTTTTCAATGAACAAACCTACCTTCGCCTTAACTGAGAGTAATCTTACACGATTTATCGCAGTTTTTTCATCAGAATACCAATATTTTTCAACATCCAAGGTGTGTCACCTGAAACCCTCAAGTGTGTCAGTGCGGACATGCTTGTCATAGGTTTGCCATCACTGCTCTAATCCCTCTCCACAGCAATCCAGGACATTCATTACAGGACTTCAATTTCCATTCCTTTTGTTGGCGTACTTTCACAGAAAATTGCCAATCTCCTAAAGTCTTACATTAGAGTAGCCTTCAAACCGATTAGGACAGTACAGAATATGTTATGCTCACCTAAAGATCACAATGCTTTCAACAAACACCCTGGAGTTTACAACATCCCATGTTCTTGTGGCCTTAATTATATAGGACAAACTTCGAGAAGTCTAGAAATAAGACAAAAGGAACACATTGGAGATATCAACAACAACAGAGAGGACAGTTCAGGGTTGGCATTCCATTTTTCCAACACTCACCACAATTGAATGGGATAGAAGTCCTATGCCATACATAGAAGGCGACTACAGCTCCCACAACATAAAAGAAGCTACAGTGGTAATCCACTCACAAGGTATCCTTGAATAGAAACCAGGAGATGATCCTATGTGACATTTGGAAATCATTTATAAGATCTCTCAACATATCAGAGTTTAATTTTGTGGCTAACTATAAGGCACACCTGCTGAACAATGAATGACCATGTGCCAGCATCCATGCTTCATGTATTTATATTGTATAACAGTTCCTATGCATTCAGTATTTTTACAGTTATGTATTGATTCATAATCAAAGCTTTTGTTTGAAGTTTATATTTGTATGTTCACCAAAATCCCAGATGCAGCCACTAGTTCACGTGGCAAAACTAGTTGGGTACTAGTTGTATCAAACTCCAACCAATAAAACCTAGTTCAGTTATCCTATCAAATTACCTTCATCTGCTTAATTCTATGATATACCAGATGATGCTAGTGAAATAAGGGAGTGGTAAGATGGAGGCATCATACTATAGGCTGTTGTATTTCTTTGCTTGATATTTTAGAAAAAAAAATAGTAAGGGTTTATATACACAGGTTTTAATTTAGAATTGGATTTAATTCTCTCAAATTTCTGATGCCATGATACTATGGCATCAGAAATTTAAGGGGAACAATACAGATGGCATTTCTACAGCAATGATTATAAATCAGGTGCAAGTTGATTTCAGACAAATTATGGAGACTGACTGCAACTGTGTTATTATTAATTACTTTAATTTCCCAACATTTCGACCTTCATATTAAGGTCATCATCTGGAGTGTGTGTGTGTGTGTATATATCAAAAAAAAAAATCAGCTAACGCCTTTTTGTTCCCGTATAGGGAGTGGGCGAGGCCGTTTTTTAGCCCTATCTAACTTTTGAGACTGAGTGGGCAGTTCAATCTCCACTGGTAGCCAATCAGAGATAGCTGGCCCAAGGCTATCACTAATTAGTGTGGGTTTGACGGCCGATTTTCTTGAGTTTACGGGATGAAAAACCTGAGTTTCTGGGAGGAAAAACCCGTTAGCCCGTGCCAGAGATCAACTAACTCTGGAACCGGTCGAGAAAAGGCTTAGAAAAAGTTCCTCTAGTCGGCGACTAGATTCAAATGCCTTTCGTCGTGCGGTCAAGCGCTGTAGAGTGCAAACACCACTTCTACTGAGCTATACAGGCTCACACACAAAAATAAGCTATATTACATTTCAAACAGTATGCCAAAAAGACAATGATTTGATCAACTGTTATTCTACTGGCCTGACCTCTAGTGGAACAAAAAAAAACTACATCAAAACTATATATTCTATTTATAACATCATCAGAGAACAAATTCATATAAATAGTTTTATTACAGCAAAAGTAGTGTCCTAATTTAACATAACAGTTGTTATATTAGAGTTAAGACAGGATTGCTTAGTCCTATTTCTATTTAACTCTTAAACGAAAAGATTATGTGGGTAGAATATGTGCCTTCCATATTCTTGGGATTTTTAGACCATCACTAGTGGCGCAACAGATAACACGTCTGACTACGGATCAGAAGATTCCAGGTTCGAATCCTGGCTGGCTCATTTTCTTTTGCCGGCCTGGTTGGCCAAGTGGATAGCGTATCTGCTCTTCAACTAAAAGGCTGCGGGTTCGAATCCTGCCATGGGCATGGATGTTTTGATTGTCTGTGGAAATACCAGTGCTGCTGGTGGTCGGAGGTAGATGGCGTTGGTGTAGTTGCGGTCAGTTGGTGAATGAATGTGGAGACAGAGTTGTAGAGCAGGTACCCTCCCTCGATGAGTCCTTGGGCTCCCTGGGGTGTCAAATAATAATTATTGTTAAGATTAGGGTGGTTAATTAGAATTTCACAGGCATTTCCACTAAAGGAAACGTGCAAGTTGAATAGGTGAATGTCATTAAGCAGAAGAGAAAAAAGAAAAATATTGTGAAAGAAATATAAGGATAAGTATAATGAGCAAGCCTATGAATGGTACAAAGCATACACAAACTGATATGCATGGCAAAGCCATCAAATTATAAGAAAATTAGTTGAGCAAACCAGATTAAAAGGAAATCTTAGAGAATACTTTTGGTGACTCAAAGGCAGAATTACTGTGGAGGGATAACTTTGATAAATGCAAATGGTGGGAATGTAATAGCAACAGAAGAAATGTTATTCAGTGATCAATCACTTTTCTAGGCTGCATCATCCAGATGAAGATAAGTCAGTGACTGATGGCATGAAAAGATTTGTGTGTAAATAGAAATAAATGAACTACACGAATTTATGTGCATGGTACTGCAAAACCTAAATGTGACTACAGCAGTTTTATTAGATGGAATATATACTGGTGTATTGAAAAGAATGTGTAAGAGAATTTGAAGTGCCTGTGACAAAGTGACTTTAATATAAGTACTGGCAGGATCTTGGAGGTGGAAAGAAGATAAGATAGTTCCATATTTCTTGAGTGGTAGTTAAGGCAATTTTCCAATATCTTAACCATCCAGCAATGGATGGATATTGATTAATATTCTTTTGGAGATGGCATGGCTTCATGAAAGTGTTAAGATATTAATCTCTATAAAGATTCTTTTTATCAATTCCGATTGGTGCAATGACTTTTAACTAATTTTTTTAGAATCCAGAAAATCAATAACTCATGACCAAATAAAAAAATATATACATTTTATGAAACTAAAGCAGTAATAGAAAAAATATAAACATAAATGGATGGAACACGTTCAAAGAATGAAAACAGAAAGATTACCAAAACAAGCCTTAAAGTACAAGCCATTAGGAAAAAGAAAACCAGGATGTCCTCTTAAACGATTCAACGATGACTTCTAAGGTTGGAACAGGCCATGATAGGCCTAAATCCTTGATATGCATGATGATGATGAAACTAAAACATTATATACATTTTAAATAAAATTACATAAATAACTACAAAATTAACTGGATTAAATCTACACTTTAGAGATTTTCTTATCCAAAATATTAAAACCATTCATTCTCTGAACTCATCCTGTTATTGGATTTTTTTGATATATACTTAATCATGTCTACCAGATTAAACACCTTGTTTTCACAATAACAAAATGTTTATAGTCAGTTTCTTCGTGAGGGCCTTTTCCAAAAATATAAAATTTTCTTCTTCTTTTCCCTGGGATCCTTTTTTTTTTCTCCCTTATATAGCACACAATATTATTCCTCCTGTCTCACTGAAGTATAAATATTTCTTACCTCTTGCAGTTCTACCTATTTGACGCACAATTTACTAATTTTTGTACCAGAGGGGGAGAAAAAAGTTTCTTCTACTACTACTTCATAAACAACAGATCTAAGTATAGCTCTTCATGTTAAACCACTTTACAGTTTCAAATTTCACCAATTGCTTTTTCCATAGAAATCCAGTGTCCTTAAGACAGAAGATGAAATTTTCTATTCAGCATTTCCTTAAACATCCAATTTAGAACATCGACTCCAATATCTTCTTTTATAAACTAAACACTTGTTGACAGTCTCAACTCCTCCAGTTTAAAGGCTCTCAATTCTATGATTCATTTTCGAAATCTTCTATTAATATTCTTCCAACTGTCATGTGAAACTTAAAAACTTCCTAACAACAAAATTTCTCCAGTCTGCATTCTTAAACTTCCATTAGCTCTTTTCTGTTTTCTTCGTTACCCCAATACCGAACACTCTCTGTCAGCTATCAATCACCCATCAAACTCCTCGGCAAGCATGCACATCCATGTAAATGGCAAGCAAGAAACTAAGTATAACGGCTGACACGTTGTCCCCGTTAACATAACGAGAATGTCTTTTCAAAACACAACACTTAATAATATTAAATTACAATAAAAAATTTGAAAGTAACACAAGTATCAGAATCTAGTAAGTACATCAATTTCAAATGATCTGCATTTCATTTTGACAGTAATATCAAAAATGGTACATTGCAAGTATGCCGATAAACAATTATAAAAATATTCATAATATTAAATTATGATTATTTTTACAAAGGAATGATTTTGCCATAGTAATTTATTCACTGTCCTTAGTAAAGTGACATTTAAGTTAGATAAGGAAAGCAACTACACCAAGATGTTGCCGGACTTTGTGAAGGTAGGATGTTGCACTGAAATCTGTTATGCAAATTGGAACAAATGGGAGATGGATACAAAACTTGGGGGGGGGGGTAATTACCAGGTGATTTTTGTGTCATTCCCATCTATGAAAGATTTAAAATCCATTATACATTTAGTACCATGGATAGGCTAATGGTCAAAATCAAGAGACTTTACTTCTGAAACCAAACATGATACTTTCTTCAATCTACTTCATGCCTCTAGTCCACAAGGTACTGATCTCACACTGGGTGATGAAAATATTCTACCACCTGAAGACTTTCACAAATATCTATGGCATAGATATTTGTGAAGGTGGAGATGCTCTCCACTATTCAACCAAGCTAGCACTGGCTGGTACACTAGAGTGAGTAGGATGTGGTTGAATAAAATCCAGTAGAGGATAAACTAGTGGTGTGTCATAGGGTTCTATGTTGGACTACAGCTGTTTAATTTGCATGTTAGTAATTCTGGGAATGCTTTGGAGGGACTATCCATTTGGTTTTCTTTTAATGCTGAAGTGGAAAAGACCAATGAATGAAGGTGATGTAAATGTCCTACAGGAAGATTTGAATAGACTAAGTTATAGGCAAAAGATAATGATTACTTTTTCAATGTTGCAAAGTGTTATGCATTTTGGAATGAGAACGTTGAAAGCTATATTACATTGATAGGATTGCATTACTAGGAATCTAGGAGTTATGTGGTTAGAGAGTTGAAGGTTATGGGATATATTGCAAAAAATGGACAAAATAGCTGGGATAAGGAAGCTGTTTCCCTTGGTACGTCCTCATCTGGACTTCTTCTTTTCAGCCACTTTCTGTCCACTGCTGGATGAAGGTCTCCTCCAGTTCCTTCCACCTTTCTCTGTTCTTGGCAATGGTTGACCAATTTTTCCCAACAAAATTTGACAATTCATCACTCCACCTTCTTTTAGGATGTCCTCGGCCTCGTTTCCCTTCTTTTGGAATCCAGTTTGTTAGTATGGTGGTCCATCACTCATCTTCTCTTCTAGATAGATGTCCAGCCCATTTCCATTTTAGTCACTTGTGGTGAAGAATGATATCAGTGATAAGATTCTGGCTTCTTATCCAGGTGTTTCGCTTCTTATCTTTTAATGTGATGCCTAGTATCAGCCCCTCCATTTTGATTTCAGTTGTTGCTAGTTTATTTGTCAGTGCTTTTGTTAGAGACCAACTTTCACAACCATATGTGATGACTGGAAGTATACACTGGTTAAATGTCTTCCTTTTTAAACAGAGTGGGACATCGTTATTTTGAAAAATGCTTTTCAATTTTCTGAATGCACTCCAAGCAAGTTGAACTATTCTATTTATTTCCTTTTGGAGTCCACAGTTTAGATCAATGAGATGACCTAAATATGTATATGAAGAGACTATTTCCAAGAAATTGTTTTCTGTTAGGTATGTTTTTTGGCGTTACAAAATGATTAAACATAATTTTAATTTTTTTGCCAACTTTTCTGCTTTCATGATATAGGTCTTCTATCATTGTTTGGTTTTTGTATGAAAGGATTCAAGAAATGGATTGATCAAATGGTGAGAGGTCTGTGGAACTCTTATTTTGTGGACAGATTATCAGTGGATTACGAAATTTGGGATAGGCAGAAAAGAGGGGATATCATAAAAACAAGTTACTAAGAATTTTACAGGATGAATGTGGGTGGGATTTTTCAATACATAGGACAGAAGAGAGTGTAATTAGTAGTGGGGGGATACATTGAGGACTAGACTTTCTTTTAGAACATAATTATTATTATTATTATTTAGGCCTCCAAGGAATCAAAAGACTCATCGCAGGAGGTCCCTCCTAGGAAACGCAAAGTCCATCATACCACTCCTTAAACTCATTGACCGTTCTCACTCTCACCACTCTATCAGGCAATGCATTCCATGGTTCAACCACCCTCCATGCAAAGAAACCACTCCTCACCCTCTTGCTCACAGTTTCCTTTCGTAACTTCCAGGGAAACTTCCCTTGTCATCACTCCTTCCTGTTGTTCAACCAAGCGAGAGAACTACCGAGTGTCAACCCTGTAACCACCTCTCAACAGTTTAAAAGTCTCAATCATATCTCCTCTCCTTCTTCTATCCACTAAACTCTGCAGTCCACATTCCCTCAGCCGATCCTCATAACTAACATTGTACAGTCCTGAAAGTGTCTTTGTTATCTGCCTTTTGTACCCTTTCCACAGTTAACTTATTCCCTTTAAATCCTGGGGACCAAATCTGAGAAGAACAATATTCTAAGTGTGGTCTGATCAGGGTCTTATACAACGGAATGATAACTCTTTTATCTTTGCAGGTCGGTGTCCTTCTCATTATTGCAGCAATTCTCTGTGTTACCTTCACCACCTTTGCAATATGTCCCCTGAATTTCAGGTTTCTATCCCCAACCCCATGAACCGCAGATCTCTTGTCTCCCCTATTTCCTCCAGTATATCTCCTCCAATAGAGTATGCAGCATCCCATCGATGTGTCCCAAACCTCAAGACCTTACATTTTGCTGCATTAAACCGACACCCCATTCATTTGCCCATCTGTCTAGCTTATTCAAATCCTCTTGCAGGACTACCACGATTGTTGTGGTAGTAAAAAGTGCACTATTACTAATAATCCTTCCCAGCTTCATATCATCTACAAACAACTGAACATCCCCTTGCAATTCACTGACAATGTCATCAATATAAAGTTAAACAGTATAGGTCCCAGTACTGAGCTCTGTGGGACCCCACTTGTAATCCTCTGCCTCCTTGAAACTACCCCACCACACACAACTCTGATATCTATTGGACAGCCAATCCTGAATCCAGTTGACCAATCTGACATCCAAACCCATGTGCTGCAACTTAAATATCAGCTTATCATGTGGCACCCTGTCAAATGCCTTTGCTAAATCCAAGAAAATGGCAATATATGCCTTTCCCTCATCTACTGCTCTTGTAACTTTATTATAAAAGGCTAGCATATTACTAAAACAAGAGCACCCCTTCACAAATCCATGTTGACTCTCAGAGATAACATTACCCTCATCTGCCCAATGTTGTGTACGGTCCCTAACTAATTTCTCCAAGATCTTAACAACTACTGAAGACACAGAAACTGGCCTATAATTAGACACTTCCAGTCTGCTACCACCCTTATGTAATGGCACTATCTTACCTTGCTCTCCATATTTCTTCCTTGTAACAAGGATATGTACTGTATAGTCTATCATTTTTTACATGTTCTCTACCACACATTTCATTGATGCATCTGAATTGCAAGTGCATTATGATTGAATGAATTTGAGGTAGAATGGGTGTGGTATGTATAATAGTTAATCTGGCTTCCTGTAATGATGAAGCCCTAGGATTCCATGGAGATACCCAAATAATAATATTAAAGTTTGATAGAGAAGTTACTAATAAATATAGTGCAGTGTATATCTTCTTCCTTAAAATGACATTTCTTATAGGACTATATGGATGATGTTCATGGCAAAGAAATTCCTTTGATGCATACCACTGTAAAGATTCCAGGCCAAAAACCAAGAGGATCTCGGCCACAAGGAGCTTCACTTAGTGCCTCTTCTCATCATGTGAATGAATTGGCTTCTGATCTCAGCAGCTTGTCCATAGCTGGAGGTATATTTTAAGCTTTATTTCATTTGGTATATCCTCTTTAATAAGTAATTTTATGTACAAATGAAATAGTAACAGCAGATGATAAAAATTATAGTCAGTAATTCTGTTGGAGAATTGAGTATAAAATAAATGTAATAGTAATATCTTAATTATTGGAACTAGTAATTATAAGTTTGCTAGGATTAACAAAGGAGACCCTATGAAAAGGCATTGTCATCACAATATTAGTTTTTTTTTTTTTAGTAGATATACTACTTATTGAAGTTTCTGATATAATCTTTGATATTCATCAAGAATAGACTTAACTGGTGGCAGTTGTCATATAATAAGCAGTGGAAAAAATGTATGTGACAATAGCATAGCAGCTATATATTAATCAACAATCATAACATGTGGTAGTTAAGTAATTACTTAAGTAACTGCAATATATTGAGCAATAAAATGTTTAATTATGCAAAAGAATTAACTTTTAAAAATTGGAACCTTTCCAAACCAAATAGGAAAAAATTTCTTAATGAGTCATCATTATCCTGATTTGATTGAGTGGGATCTGGTCACTGCAAAATGTTTTTGTCAAATGGTGCTATAATGGAAAAATTTATGTCTACTTGCTAATTTTTTTAGTAAAAATCTTTGTTTGCAAAAGAAAAAAACAACAACTGAAGTTTTGTGGACAATTTGTAAGAAGTGTGTCTGAGAGATTATAGAGCCGGGGTCTCAAACTCAAGCACAGCAAAGGGCCAGTCAATTAGATGTATATCAGATACAGGCCATATTCAGTATTATTCTGTGAACCAAAACATAAACTAAAAAAAGAAAGGCTCTAACAAAGGCCCTTTTGTTGCCAGGCCTTTACGATTTATAAACAGTTTACCACCATTTAAATTTTAAATTTATAACCATTTTTATTTTTAAATTTTAAAAATATAACAAGTTTAGAAAATATAAATTTATTGACATTGTATCACGTGGCTTAAAATGACTGCATGACAAGTAACTTCCATTCAGTGTTGCCAATTTGATGATAGAAATATGGTACAAAGAACTGTAGTAATAAGTTTTACTTTTGTTTAAAGCTGTCATAAAATTAAAAGTTTGAATTTTTCTGTTTTAATCCCTGCAAGATGTTAGAAACATTGATTTTTAGAAAAGAAATCATTAAGGTCACAGGCCAGATACGAAGCCTTCATGGGCCGCCATTTTGTGCCCCTGTTATGAGGAACTAAACTTTAGCTTTATACAAAAATATATGACAACAAGAAATTTTGCAACCAGGGGCAAAGCACTTTAATTTATTGCTTCTAAATGTTTTTAATAGCACCTAATGAAATGTTCAGAATCAGTGAGTGAGACAGAAAGGTTATTTGAAGTCTTATGTACCACAAGATTCAGTATTTCAAAATGCTGCAATCTTTTTGGTAAATACTGCTTAAAAAAGCTGTGGGAGACAGGGGGGGAAGAGACATTAATTTTATAATGATCACAAAGCACGAAATCATTATTATTGCAAAGGAAATTGTTCTTAACTGGGGATTTTTCATTTGCAAGAAATGAGGTGAGATAAGTTTTGAAGGAATTAAATTCAGCCAGATTATATTTTCCATATGAGAGGTTGGTATAGAGCAATATTTAAGAAAGTAATGGTAGATATGATTATTTACACATTGCAAACTTTCAGAAAAAAGGGGAAGGTGTGAAGGATACCATCATCTTCAGATCTATAAATATGATTTGTTACTATTAAAAGAACATCATTCATATTAAATTAGAAAGTGTTGTCAGAAAACATTGTTGAAGTATTCCAACATTAGTGGTGAGTGAAGCTGTGGAATAAAAATCTATCCATTAGAAAAAGAAAAAAAAAAGGGAATTGGATACCCAGTTGCAGAGTGTAGAAGAAAGACAGATCCTGGAATTTCATCTTTCTCAGGAATTTTGTGCCAGACATGATCACATATCCTAAGATTTCTCTGCATGTCTCAAGGTATGGGTGACACAGGTGTGTTTACTTTGACAGAAATTACGGTTAATACCTGATTAGATGAGAGATTTTCAAGAAGTTAGGTTGGTTGTTGATTATCTATTATTTTTGAAAAGGATTGAAGAGTAATTGGGTTGCAATTAAGTGAATAGATTTGTTTCCTCATTCTTGGAACAGGGCAGTATAGGAAAATATATAAAGGTATAGATTGGGGTTTTTTTTTTTTGAGTTTTCAGGTGAAGAGGAAGAGAGGATACTATCAGCTAGAGACTTGATCTCTCAGAAGAGGTTTTCTGTATAATTAATGTAAAAGTGTGAGAAGAAAAAAATCGAACCCATTATGGTGATCATAAATCACCAAGTAGAAAGACTATTCTTGTAGTTAATAGGACTGCAGGAGGTCAAGGGATCTGATTATTTTGTGGAGTATGAGACATGTGGAATATGGTAAAGAGATTTTCAGCCAGAGAAGATCCAATCTATATAGACCATAGATATTGCTAGTATCTGTTTTTTGCCGAGTGGTTTTTTTTTTTTATCAGATAAAGTTTGATTCATTTATTTTAGGTGAGAACAGTAGGTTAGATGGGAGGTAGAGGAGATATACTTCTTGGTACATACACTAAAATATAATCTCAGAAATGCCTCCTATTTGTCACTATTTGGACTCCCCTTCCTTCTTTCAGCTATACTTGGAAAAGTAGGTTTGGAAGCAAAATGATTTAGCAGCTGAACTAGAAACCTTGTAATGTGTTACCATTAGATTCAGTGTGATGCACTATTGATGATTGACAGCATATAAACTTGATATTGTAGCTTTGAACTAAGATTTCCTCAAGAGTTAATTTTCCTCTATGGGCCAGCTGTAGAGTCCCTGCATGGTTTAGCCACCTCAGGCCTTCAACATGTAAGACAGGAGTACAGCAAGACAAATAGCTCCAGCTCAGTCATAAGTCTTCCTGTGCAAACTTTGTTTGCTTATGCTTGGATAAAGGATTAAACAAGAATATAATTTATCTCCAACTCAGAAGATATGCTTTTGTGGAAATATTAACAACTTTCTCCAGAGTTCTTTTAGTGGAAGCAGGACACACCAGCAAGAAGACTATTTGGAAAGGCTATATATTGCATTTCACTACTCACTGTTTGCCTTAGTAAGGCACTATATTTCTAATTGGAATTGGGTACCTGGACATAATTACTTTAGAATTTGAAGAAAAGTGTGCATTCCCCCCTCCCCATCCATAAATGTTTGGCTCCTACTGTAACTGAAAATATTATTTCTAAAATGTAAAACATGGTTATTGAATATCACATATTGATGGTACACATACAATTTAGAAACACATATTGCATTTATTGACTTTGAAAAAGCGTTTCACAAAGTTAAAAGAAACATATTAAAAGAAAGACAAATACCAAATAATATCCTAAAAGCTATCACAAGTATATATGAAAATAATCAAATACAAATAAGATTAAATCATGAGCTATCATATAAGAGAGAGATAAACCAAACGGTCCGACAGGGATGTCCCCTCTCAGCAACTCTTTTTAATATTTACTTAAAAGAAATAGTAATAAAATGGAATAAAAATATACATCAAGGAATTAAACTTTCTCCTACAGTGAACTTAAACACCCTCCTTTTTGCCGACGACCAAATAATAATTACAAATTCAGAAGATAACTTACAGAAAGCCATTTTAAATCTAAATGAGATAGTCAAAGATTATAGTATGATAATATCAACAGAAAAATCAAAAACTATGGCCTTTAAAGGACAAGATCCAGCAAGAACTAAAATAGTAATAGATAACAAGATCTTAGAACAGGTGAATTAATTTAACTACCTAGGATGTATGATCACACATGAAAATGAAAAAGATATAAACGTAAAAATTGCAAAATATTTAAAAATAACAGGTGTAATTAACTCTATATTTAAACCAAACCTAGTTCAAAAACAAACCAGGCTAAAAGTATACAATACATGTCTGGGATTGCTGGAGAGAAGCTGAATTAGTGACCCCAACATTGGTTTCTGGAAGAAACAGATCTCGGCCTTATGTGCCATGAGACACAAAGAGGATAAGTAAGTATGGTTGTAGTGGTGGAGTCCACATGTACAGGGTGAGCCAAAAGTCACAAAAGGATCTGAAGTTTTAATAACTTTTTCTTTACAGATTTTATAAAGAAGACCTTGGAGATTAACCATGGAAAAATTCACGACTGAACAGTGAACACAAATTGTGAAATTTTACTATCAAAACCAAGGATCGATAATTCTGACCCAACGAGCATATAATCGCCATTGCACTGTGAGAGATTCTCCGAGCAAATCAATGATTAGATTTGATTGGTCGTTTTGAGGAACAGGGTTCAGTAAGCAACCTTCCATAAACAGGACATGCTCAGTTAGGAACAAAGCCACAGTTGAGTGTGTAAAGGAGAGTGTTGTAGAAGACCAGAGCACATCAACTTGAAGGCGGTCTGGACAGGTTGGAGTCTCTCGACATCACTTCGGCATATTCTGAAAACCTTGAACTTGTTTCCATATAAAATCCAGTGCAAACAGCTGATGCCACCACATTACGCAGTTATATTTCAAGAATTAGCAAGGAGAGATCCTGAATTTATCCATAAGCTGATAATGTCACATGAAGCACATTTAAATGCTTCATTAACAAACAAAACTGCAGGATTTGGGGTTTGGAAAATCCTAGGACAATTCACTGAAGGGAATTGCACCCCTTAAGTGTACAATTTGGTGTAGGGTGACGTCGGAAGAAGTGATCGGACCTTACTTTTTTGAATACCATGTTGGGAACCCTGTCAGTGTTTCCAGGAGATGAATATCAATCTATGATCAAAAATGTCTTAGTCCCAGCAGGTTCAAGATAAACATGACATGTGGGTCCAAAAGGATGGAGCGACAACTCGCACAGCAGACCACAATCCAACTGCTCAGGCAAATTTTTGAGGGAAGAATAATTTCCTGTGGTTGGTCCATAAGTTGGTCATCACATTCTCCAGATTCCTGACAACTCCTGATTTCTTCTTATTGGGCTATCTTAAAGGAAAAGTTTATGTTAACAAGCCTCAGACATTCCAACAGCTGAAGAACAATATACGGGCCAAAATCAGAGCACTGGAACCTGAAACACTAAGAGGTGTCATGAAAAACGCCTTAGAAAGGGCACATTTGTGTGAAACAGAAAATGGATGCCATTTACAAGATTTGATTTTTCATGCCTAGTGTAAATTTATTTCCTATACTGTATATGATGCTATGGTATTGTAAATTTAAAATAAAAAACAAAGGCGTTATTAAATATTGAAACCCCTTCGTGACTTTTGGCAAGTATATATACTGTTATGCATATCAGTTTCCTGTAAACAGAAAAAGATCACCTTGGGGGGGGAGCTTGTAATCATAAGGTTCAGGAAAGGAAGAGAATCTGTAATTCATGTTGTTGTGCAAGTGGTTGAGCTGAAGTAGTATTTAAGGGTTTAAATGCCATGTAATCGGATGAAGTACATCTACCTACCTACCTGTGCTGCTCAACCTTTTGATTTTAAAGAGAATTGGGTCAAGAGCTGCTTGCTTAAAAGATTCCATGTAAAAAATTGGCTATTCAGAAAGTGGAATGAGCATATAGTTATGGGCGCTACACACTCTCCAAATGGCCAATTTTTACAGTCTTTTAAGCAAGCTTCTCTTGACCCCATCGTCTTTGCAAGGGTATCCCTGATTGCAAGACACATAAAAGCAGTCCTGTTTTTGGAACAACATAACAGCAGCATACTAGCACTGTTGCATATGATATGCAGATAGAGTACATTTAGAAATTTGTTATATTTTGTCACTTTTTGCACATTTACCTGGTATGAAAATAAGCCTAAGTTATTAAATGAAATTTGCATTTTTCACTACATCTATTAAGATATTTGCTGCGTAAAATTTTTATTTAAAATTCTTATATACATTTTACTTATTTTTTTGAGATACTTGTACAATGATGTTATGCTTAATAAATTCTGTATTATACAGGGTTAGCCTAAAAGAAATAGACAGTTTAAACGCTTTATAAATTGAAATCTGTTTGTTACATCAGAAAGCATTTAGTACTGTTTTATAGAAAAAGTCCTCAAGTTTACGGCCTCCACTTTTCGTTTGTCTTCGTGACGTCAGCATCATGCGAGCGCCCTTGACGTAAGTCGAGCAGTATGGCCCCTAGCCAGATGGAGAAGGCTTTCTGCGTGATTAAATTTGCAAAAGCAAATTCTGTTACTGTCATGCAGCGTCATTTTACAACACGGTATGGTAAACAACCACCCACAAGGCAATCAATCTACGATTGGAGCAAGAAATTTAAGGAAACTGGTGGTCTGTACAAGGGGAAAAGTCCTGGGAGACCACCTGTATCCGAGGAAACAGTGACTTGTGTTCGTGAGACTTGCACGCACAGCCCGAAGAAGTCGACAACACGTGCAAGTTTGGAACTTCAAGTTCCACAAAAGACTGTGTGGAATATCTTGCTTAAACATTTACAAATGTTCCCTGACCGGTTGCAATTATTGCAGAACCTCAGTGAAAACGATGAAATCCTCTGTCACTCATTCTGTATGGACAGACATGCAGTAACGGAGTGAAGAAAGTGATGATTTCTTTGACTGGCTAATTTTCAGTGACGAATCAACTTTCCACATTAGTGGTATAGTGGAAAAAACACAACGTTCATATATGGGGTACTGAAAACCTGAGAGCTGTAGTGGAGCATGTGCGGGATTCACCCAAAGTGAACGTTTTTTGCGCTGTATCCCGTAAAAATGCGTATGAACCATTCTTTTTCCAGGAAATAAAAGTGCATGGAATAACTTACTTAGATATGCTACATGAGTGGCTGATGCCTCAACTACAAGAAGACAATAACAATTTCATATTTGTCCAAGATGGCACTCTGCCGCACTGGCACCTTGAAGTTAGAAATTACTTGGATTGGACGTTCAACTGCCCAGCACATGGCTCTTACATGTTGGCCACCAAGAAGTCCAGATTTAATACCCTGTGACTACTTCTTATGGGGGTACATAAAGGACGGAGTTTTTGTTCCTCCCCTCCCTACAAGTGTGGACAATCTTAAACAATGCATCACAGTAGCTGCTGCGACTGTTGATATGGACATGCTGAGAAGTTTTTGGGAAGAACTGGATAATCGTATAGATATTTGTTGTGTTACAAAAGGGTCACACATAGAACACTTGTAACTTACTCTTGTAAACTTCAGGACATACTCTTCAAACCATGTAAGTATTTCAGCCATGCTATTAAACTCTTCTTTCTGTAAAACTTTGAAAGTGTCTATTTCTGTTAGGCTAACCCTGTATATTTAATTTACTTTTAATTTGCATGTTCTTTTAATTTTCAATTTTTCCTGGAGTACTAGCACTTATTGTTTTGTAAAAAAGAAAAAGGGAAAAAAAAAGTACTGCTTAAGAGGGCATTGATATCAGGAATTTAATTCTGTAAAAGTAGCGTTTTTTAATGCAGACATTAGGGTACAGCCATCCTTCCTGCTGTATTTTGAAAATTATTCAATTTGATTTCTCTATCATCAAATCTTTATTTTCAGATAAACCTTGCACATTCATATTTCTATAGCAATAAACAATTGCTTATTTTATTTTCTTTCCTTTTTTTTTTTCACACTTAAAAAAAAAAAAAAACTAGGTATGCTTAATGGTAGTGAAACTCAGCTGATTCCAGCTGTTCCCAACACAAATCCACTCTTGGGTAGGTTGGATACCCCTATAGTAAAAAAACGGCATCGGAGAATGAAAAGCACTGGTATTAGACATCTAGAAGCTATGGATGGTAAGAATTTTTATTTTTGATTTTTTAATTAATTATATTATAAATTATCTTTATTTTATAATGCTTAGTTATGATCCATGGTATCATCATCTGTTGTCTTTTTTGTAGTTACATTTTTTAAAATCTTTTCATAAATCAATCAGGCAGGTATAGCTTGACAAAATATAAATTCTACAGTTACACTAAAATTGGACTTAACAAACAGCAATAAATATTTATGTTCTTGAAAGTTATATATCTTTTGAGTAAAAAATATGAAATTTATACCGTAAGTTTCTTTGTTTTCATAATTTTATTTTAAAAAAATGTTAATATTCTTGCATTCAATTTCATCCAAACATGATTTTCTGACAGTTTCTCATACTTACAACATGTGTATACTATTATTTAACAATCTAATTTTAAAAATAATAATCTAGATTTAAAATTGCCAAAACCTTTATAAAAAAAATAGTCATTGAGATTTGATTTCATGAAATAGAATGAATTCAGAATAAAAAACTAAGCTGAACTTGGTAGCTTATTTTGTTATTCGATCCCAACAGCAGCTGATGGGATTGAATAACATCAGACTTCTGAGTTGGATCAGTGAGTGGCTGTCAGATAGGTATCAGAAAGTTGTATATGGGGATGCGAAAGAGGAAGGTCACTAGTGGTGTACCACAGGGGTCAGTTTTGGGACCATTGTTGTTAAATTTGTATATTAATGATATTGGAATGGGTTTAACTAGTGATATTCGTCTCCAAACAGCTGCATATTTACAGTTGTTTAGAGACGAATGGAGATCAATGGAACTGATGCAAAATTGGGGGAGAGCAGATGTTATGGTCTTACAGGAGGACTATTCAAGTCCTCCTGAAAGTGGAACTGTCAGTTCAATGTTACTTTTGAAATTTGGTAAGCAACGATGGGATGCAAATATACATTTGGTGGGGAAACTTTAAAGGAGGTAGAGAAGATGAGAGATTTGGGAATGGTGGTGGACAAGGACCTGAAATTCAGGGGCCACATTGTACAAGTTGTGAAGATGTCACATTGAATAATGGCAATGATGTGGAGGACCCTGACATGCATAGAGGTTATGATGCCATTGGATAAGGCCTTGATCAGGCCTCATATGGATTATTGTGCACAGGTTTGGTCAACTGGTTTTCATGGTGACAAGGATATGTTAGAAAGAGTCCAGAGAAGATTCACAAAGGTGGTGAATATGAGAATGTGGAGTATGAGAACAGATTGAGAGAATGTAAATTGCAAAGCCTCGTAAATAGAAGGAGGAGGGGATATGATTGAGGCATATAAGCTAGTTAGGGGTTGTTATCATGTTGACATGGAAAAGATCTTTTTCTTCCTAACATGGATTTTAGACCAGGTGACCTGTTCCAGTCTCATGTCACTTCTTTCTTGGTCTTCTGATTCTTCTTTTTCCACTTATTTTATATCTGTATAATATTTTTGGTAGTCTGCTGTTATTCATTTGATTTAAATATTCTATCCATTTTTGTTTATACTGTCTTATGTAGTAATTAATTATTTTATATTCAGGGATTGTAAAATTTCTTCATTTGTTTTATGGTCCCACTTGGTATATCCAGCTGTTTTTCTGAGAAATTTCACTGCTGTTTGAATTTGTTTTCATCTTTCCTTTTTATGGTCCATGTTTCGCTTCCGTATAGTAGAGTTGGTTTTGACAAGACATTATTTTCTTTAGATATTGTCACGTTAGATCGTTTTGAGATATCATTTAATGATTTTAATAATCTTTGTAAATCATCTTCTGATGTAGCTAATACTATTTGATCATCTGCAAATAGTAGCATATCTATCTTCATTTGTAGGGTTATTTGTATATCAAATGGGTTATACTGTTTCCATATTGTTATAATTTTATTTATATATATATATATATATATATATATTGAAAAGCAAAGGTGAGTAGGTACATTCTTGTTGTACTCCTTTTGATATATCTTTCCATTCTGTGATGTTCTCATTTAACTGCTATTTTATTTCCTGTATATGTTTCTTGAATGGATTGTAAAAGTTGGTTTGGTATATTTAAATCGGTTAATATTTTGAACAGTTTTTGTCTACTAATTTTGTCAAAAGCTTTTTCATAATCAGTAAAGGCCATGTGTGTTTCTTTTTTGAAATTCTCTTCTCTTTTCTTTTAATAATTTTAGAGTAAAAATTGGATCTATGCAGGATCAGCCTTTTCAGAAACGTTTTGTTCTTCTATTAGTTTATCCTCTACAATACTGCTTAGCTTCTCTTTTAACATTCCTGCATATATTTTATATCTGGTATTTAGCAGACTAATTCTCCTATAGTTATTGCAATCTTCTTTATTTCCTTTTTTATAGATTGGGATAATCAGTGCTTTTTTTTCCAAGAGTTAGGAGTTTTTCCAGGCATTTATCTTCTTTTATTTCTTTATTCATGTATTTTATTACTTTTTGTCCTCATGGTTAGCCTAGTGGCTTTGCGCTTTGCAACCATATGCCTGGGGAAGGAGTGTCCTAGGTTCGATTCCCGTCACCGACGTGAAGAGCTTAAGGATCTTCCTCAGCCATAGCCAAGTTAGCTGGTCTTGGGCGTGGACAGCAGGGTTTTCCACCCCAGTTTATCTGGGGGTTTTCATCCCGCAAGCAGGCAAACTGGCCCCGTGAACACACGGATCTACAGCCATAAATACTTAACCCCCATGAGGGGGCTCAACTCGCACCAATAGGGATGGGGGAGAAAAGGGAGGGAACTCCATACGAATAAATAAATAAATAAATTACTTTATAGGTTTTGGTTGTTTATTTTTTTACGGTATATATTAGAACACAGAAACTAAGTGAATAATTAATTTATTAACTTATTGCTGATATTTCGCTGGTGTTATAACCAGCATCTTCAGAGCACAAAAACACAGTTTGTTACAATATGCGAGACTATGACAACATGGTGTAATCAACAGACTGGTTAAACAAAATTGTAGCAGCAACACAAAGACTAGAGTCTTGATTTTTTGGCACCCTCTATCTGAAAAAAAAAAAAATTTACACCATGTTGTCATAGTCTCGCGTGTTGTAACAAACTGTGTTTTTGTGCTCTGAAGATGCTGGTTATAACACCAGCGAAATATCAACAATAAGTTAATAAATTAATCATTTACTTAGTTTCTGTGTTCTAATATATACCGTAAAAAAAATAAACAACATGTTCGACGAACACATAAGTCTGTCCACACGTTTATAGGTTTTGGGTTGTGGCTTAAATATATCCTTTTCTAGTGTTCTCTGCCAGGTTGGCAGGAAAACAACCCAGAGGAAGACCAAGATATAGGTGGATTGATACGGTACAAAGTGCCTTAGATGATAGAAATATAAGATCTGATAAGTCTTATATTTCTATCATCTTGACAAGTAACAGACTGATTTGGAGGAAAATTGTAGACAGGAAGTTAGTAATGATGTAAATTTTTCATGTAGTGCTATCATATCCTGTACACCCCTTCTGCCCCACCTCTCCTATATCTCCCCCCCCTCCCCCCTCAAGGGGTGTACAGGATATGTGTGCTATCATATCCTGTACACCCCTTGAGGGTATATGTCAGGAATTTGATAATGATGAGTTCTGTTACAAAATTGTTCCATTTCTCTCTCTCTCTCTCTCTTTGTTTTTTCCTTCTCATTTTGCAATTACACTGTTTCTTTTATACTCTATTTCTGCTTCTATTGTTTTGGAATTCAGCCATTTCTGGGAACTGTGCTTTTTTTTTTTTGTTGTTTTTATTATATTTTCTGTTTCTTTCTTCCAGTCTCATAGTCCTCTTTCTCTAATCCATTTGTGCTTTATTCCTAAGCTTTCTGTTGCTGCTTGTGTGAGAATTTGTTTCAAATTTTCCCATTCCTCTTCTTTGTCACTTGATTCATGTGACATAGATTCATGAAGGAGGAGGGGATTTCTCATAGAATAGGAGAGGTGGGGTAGAAGAAGAGGCCATCACTGAAAACTGTATAAGGAGGATGGGAGTAGGTTCTTTGCATGGAGAGTGGTTGGTGGGTGGAATGCATTGCTTGAGTGTGCTGTGAATGTAGACACATTAAATCAGATTTTAAGGCAGGTTGGATTTTGTGCAATAATGTATATCTCCCACAATGTTTCTCTGATTCCCATGGAGGTCAGATGTTAATAATGATTTCTTAAATTTAAAGTTTTGCCCTTTTTTTTTCCCTCTTAGTCATTAATCTTTAATTGTTGTAAAAAAAAGTTAAATGCTGACTTTGATCACTACTGTTGAAGATGTTCATAATACTGTGAGTGGTTTCATAGGAGATATTCAGATTTTGTAGGTAATCAAAGATGGAATTGTAATGATAGGCCACCATTTTAATGTATGGGCAACCAGCTGAATGTTTCTGTGTTTTGCATTTTCCTCCCAGTAGTAACCCTGCCAGGAGGTAATTTATTTCTACATGCTCCATTGCATACAATGCTTATATTACATGTAGCTTACAAGTACTGATTAACATTTGTATTTATATTTTTATATATACATATATTAACACTATATAATTCACACAATATCAGTAATTATGTTAGATTACAAGGACTGGAAGTTGATCTTATTGGCAAATTTAATTAATTCTGGGTAATAATTTTCGATAAGTCTCTGTTTTGACACTGGCCACTTGTCTCTGAAAGTGATGAAGTGCTGCATTAGGGGCATCCGGATGGAGTCCAATAGCTGACAGTTGTAAAGTATGTGGTCAACAGTCTGTTAAAGGTGTGGAATACAAATGCATGAAGGTGATTCCAGGATATGGAATCTGTGTAAGTAGTGTCTTAGTTCTCCATGTCCCGTTAGTAGCGTGGTTAAACCTGGAGAAATAGTTTATTTTTTCAGCCAGAGTCTGCTTTTGATGCTTGGCAAGAATTCTTTTGTTGTTGATCCGTTTTTTTGATGTCTAGGCTTTTCTCTTAAAGGATTTTTATAGCAGATTTCTAGTACTTTTGGTAACTTGTTTCTAGCCGTTCATTTCTAGTTGCTTCTTTAGCCAGCTGATCCGCTCTCTCATTTCCTGCTACCCTAGTATGCACGTTCACCCCTCAAAACTTGATTTCCCATCCCTCTCTAAGTGAGATTCCGAACCAGATTTCTTGTCTGTTCTATTAATGCTATATGGTTGTTTTGTTTTTTTTATACCATCTATAGTGCTTCTACTATCACTGTAAATTGTTGCTGTCTTTTGGTGAGAGGTGTTGAGTTCTAATTCCCAGAGATACGTAAGTGACTGAACTATAGCAAGTTGTTCTGCTTGGTTGTTGGAACAGAGAGGATGCAGTCTAGAGCAGTTCTTGTATAATAGACTGTCTGTTGTATGCAATGAAAGAACAACCAATGTTCCCTTGTTGTCTAAGCCGAGCTGTTGTTCGCTGTTCGCATTAAAGTGATGTTCTGAGATTAGGCGTGAAAATTCTCTTTTTTAATGCTTTAATAAATTTCTCTAGGTTGGTTTTATTGGAGAAGTACTTGTTGTTAACGTGATGGTTTGTGTTGTCTATTCTGTTTAAATTTTTGTTACTGATAATGAAACTTATTATGCGATGGTCAGAACAGCTTTCCTCTTCTTCGTATTTCCATTCAGAAACCTGGGGTAAAATAGTGTTGTTTGCCATTGTTAGATCGATTAAGCTGCTTCCTCTGGTATTTTCAAATGATGGAGTGTTACAGTCATCGTTTAGTATGTGTAGGGAATTTGATGCTATGAACTCTTCCAAATTTTTACCTCTGTTGTTTGTGCTTTCATTAAACCATGAAACCGAAAGGGCATTGCTATCTATTATAAGAATTAGGCCATGGTTGATGGTAAAATTCAAGATGTTGCTCATTTTTTCTAAGTTGTATTTTATGTCAGTGTGATAGTTTAGATACATACTTGCAGCAAAAGTTTTAATTCCTCTGTACGTAATTTTGATAAGTACCGAGTCCTCGTTACTGTGCTGAGAAATTAGTATTGCCTCGACTTCAGTATTGGCCATGAGTATTACAGCTCTCTTTCTTTCTGATCCTTTGGAGAATATTTTATATTTACTTGGAAAGCCACATATTTTGTTATTGTTGTTGTACTCTGCCCACCCCCCAGTGCCTATGTCGCCCAACCTCCCTGAGTTCCGGGCTGGTAAGCCGGTAAGACAAAAAACTGATATAAAAACGTTTCAAATTTTGGCTTATCTTTTTATATATATATATATATAGAATAGATATATAATTAAAAAAAAAGTTAGGAAAGATTAGCTGATTTAAAAGTACTGTCTCCCACAAATACCTTGAACCTTAACAGTTTGGACTTGCAGAGCATGCCATCAACACTAGACATAGAGTTCATTGGAACAAGACAAGAGTCCTCCACAAAAGTCAGTTCCTTATGGAAACAGCTTTATAAAGAAAGATGAAACTTTACTTCACTGTCCTAACTTAAACTTTTATTTTATTTTTATTATTTTTTTAATAAGTTAGGAAATTTAATGACCTTTTTTAGTTATCTTACATTAGCTACTTAGGTTGGCACCTTTTGGAATTGTCAGTTATTCTTTCAGTTTTGTACTGAAGATGCCTGTGATACTCAAGTGAAAATGATACTAATACATAATATTTTACATGAGTTAATTCTGGTATTATAATTATTTAAATATGTCTACTCATGGTAATTCCTTATTGAAACACATATTGATAAATAGAGATGGAAGTTGTTGTTCTACTGTATAAAACTTGTTCAAATTGCATCTGGATTAATGCTGTAGGGTCATTTTTGAAGTAATAAGGAGACTACGAGAGGTTTGGAGAAGAGACACTAAAATAAGAGTGACCTATAGAGTGGTGATTATGAAGACCTTTGAAAGAATGCGAGGCATAAATTCTGGCAGATGGAAGTAAAAGGGCATGAGGTAATATAGACATTACCAAGAGGATTTTAGAAACTTAATGCAGAATGGGAGATGAAGAGAAAAAGAACAAAAGGGCAATTCCTGGATGTTGTGTAAGTCAGTGGTGAGAAGGAAATAATTTTTTTTCTTCTCTTGGTGCAATAACTAAGCAGAATGTATTGTCAGTGCAGTGAGGAGAGAAATGGTGAATGAGCTTCGGGCTATTTGGTTTCCCCCCCCCTGCACTGTAATGGCATATAACGATATGATATGAGGGTTGCAACGATATGAGGCATCTCAAGAGTTTGTGATTTGGTGGAAGTTTGATAATAAAATATTCTTTAAAAAAAAAAAAAATTAGGATTTGCCTGTATGAAGAAGTTGTAAAGGGATATGTTTAGTTCTTTCCATTAATCTTTCAACTGAATATATATCAGGCTTTGCTATGAAAGTCTATATGCATGACACAGTAGCAATAAAGTTATTTTTTTATTTATGAATAAAAAACAACAGAATAATGAACAGAAGTCCCAGTTATATTTTATACAATTGTGACTATTACCTATGCATATTAGTGTAATATTAGGCCACTATTTCTTAAATAAAAAAATATTTGAGGAAAAGAATGTGTATAAAATATCAAAAGCTAGTCCTAGTTAGTCAATTGTCATGGTTTCTATCATCTCTGATGCACACTCTGATAGATTGACAGCAATCTTCTGCAGCTATAAAATGGTACTTGCAAGCACTTCCTTATTTTAATTACTCTATGCACAATTTTAGATGATTCAGTCTCCTTTTGTTTTCAAGAAATTCTAAGGAGTATCTGTTAATTGTTGTATATAGTCAGTGCATGTTGATATGTTTTCATGTTGGATGCATTTTATTTAGATTGATTCTGTTATATAATCTTGCTGCTATTTTCTGTTACTGTCTTACAAGATAGTATTAATAGAACTCACTAGTGAAAATAATACTTTTTCTGTACTGAGGGACTTGAGACTTGTTCAGTAATTTGTTAATATGAGAGTTGACTATGCTATAACAAAAATTTATGAAGATTAGTATTGGTGATTCTGTGTAGCCAGTATCAATGAGAATGCATACTGGCTTGTATGGCCAGGAGAAGTTGCAGACAGTGTGGCCAGCATAACATAGCTTGGAATAGGAGATTGGTGGAATGCACCAATATCTTAGTTTCACTTTTAGATCTTATCCCTTTCCTTTACTTCCTTCCTTGAGTCAAATTTTAGGCTTTTGATAGAATCTTGCACTAGCACTGAGAAGTACACTTTTGCACATTATTGAATTAATGATAAGAGTGGGGTTATGATGAACTGAAGAGCCAGCTTGAAGCAGTGCCATGACATAAGAATCTGAATAAAACAATTGTAGATTGTATATCCAGACTCGGGAGGAGTTACAGATAAAAGGAAAAAAGTTGTGAAGAATATATAAAGAGAAAGGCAAACAGCAAGCTCACGAGCAATGCAAAGCACAAGCAAGAAGGGTTACCAGCAGTAAGGAGGGCCAAAGAAGATTCCAGAAAGTTCTCTTACTATGGGAGGATAACTTTAATAATTGCTGATGGTAGGGAGATAAGAGAAGTAGACAACAAAATAGTTGAGTTACTGAACAGTCATTTTGCAAAGATGTACCATCCAGCTGGAGATACTACAGTCCCTGATCTGATATTGGCAGATTTGAGAATAAAGGCAGATGAACTGAAGGATGATTACGATGTTGCAGATATAATACAGATATAATGTGGGATAAATATAATATCAGCTTGTGTATTGTGAGAATGCAAGAGAATTGGCAGCTCTTCTGACCAAGCTGTTTAATTTGTCTCAGCTTGGAGAATGTGCCAAGGAAGTGAAAAGAAGACAAAATAGTTCTGCTTTTGCATAAACAAAGCTCTAAGACAAAATTAGAAAATATGATTGTGAATGGAATGTCACATTTCCTTCCAGTTTGTGGCAGGTGTGATATCACCCAGGAAGCCAGTCATATGAAGCCTTCTGTGAGGAAAGAATATATATGGAACTGGCTTCCTGGGTGATATCACACCTACCACAAACTGGAAGGAAATGTGACATCCCATTCACAATCATATTTTCTACTTTTGTCTTTTTTACACATTTTACACACCTCCCTAATCTCATTTGAAGAGAGGGATATCTCCATCTTTTTCTCCTCCTCAGACGAGATCTCCTGTTGTTCGCAATGCAGATCCATCAGTTCATTGGTGGTCAACTCCTGGCCATGTTCACCAGCTCTTGAATGTCGTCCTCATTCACCTCCAGTCCCATGGTCTTCCCCAAGGACGCAATTTCATCGACAACTGGCAGCTCTTGTTCATGAGCAAACCCCTCAACGCAATCAGACTACAGTTTTCTCCAAGCAGAATTGAGAGTTCTCTTGGTGACCCCATCCCAGGCTTTATTGATGATCTTGACGCAGTTTACGATGTGGAAATGATTTTTTCAAAACTCTCAGAGGATAAGGTTAGTTCCTTGTCACCTCGAAGCATCGCTGAAATAGTGCCTTGGTATAAAGCTTTTTAAAGTTCGAAATGACCTGCTGATCCATGGGCTGGAGTAATGTAGTAGTGTTGGAAGGAAGTAACTTGACCTTAATGAACTCTAATTCTTCCAATAAGTCATCCTCAAGGCCTGGAGGATGAGCAGGAGCATTATCCATAACCAGCAAGACTTTTGAGTGGTTTTTCTAAAAGGTATTTCTTCACTGCAGGACCAAAGACTTCGTTAATCCACTCAACGAACAAGATACAAGTGACCCAAGCCTTGCTGTTGGACCTCCACATAATGTTTAACTGACTCTTCTGCACCTTGCATTTCTTTGAAGGTTCATGGATTCTCAGAATGATACACGAGCAGGGGCTTGACTTTGAAATCGCCGCTTGCATTAACACACAGCAAGAGGGTGAGACGGTTTTTCATGGACTTGTGACCGAGCATTGCATTCTCTTCTGCTGTAATGTAGGTCCTCTTTGGCATCATTTTCCAAAAAAGCCCCATCTTATCGCAATTAAAAACTTGCTGCGGCAGGTAATACTCGGAAACCACGAGCTTCTGGAACTTGACAACGA